>NW_027257813.1:0-24223 GCF_043159975.1 Macaca nemestrina
TGCCATGTGGCACAGGGTGCACATTCACCTTATTTCATCCTTTCAATATTCCAAGGCCGAGAGACAGATATTAATCTCAGTATCACAGACACTGGACAACCCCTTGTGATACTCTTCCAAATATCCAGATCAGGTTGCGAGGAGCCACACCCGGACGGCCCCCCCTGGCATCTGGGAGCCCCATCGCCGGGGGGTCAGGCACTCCCCGCGATCGGGCTCCCCAGCCGCCCACCCCGGACCCGCCCCCCTGGCTTCTGGGAGCCCCATCGCCGGGGGGTCAGGCACGCCCCCCGATCGGGCTCCACAGCCGCCACCCCCGGACCCGCCCCCCTGGCTTCTGGGAGCCCCATCGCCGGGGGTGCAGGCACGCCCCCCGATCGGGCTCCCAGCCGCCACCCCGGACCCGCCCCCCTGGCTTCTGGGAGCCCCATCGCCGGGGGTGCAGGCACGCCCCCCGATCGGGCTCCCAGCCGCCACCCCCCCGGCCCGCCCCCCTGGCTTCTGGGAGCCCCATCGCCGGGGGTGCAGGCACCCCCCGCGATCGGGCTCCAGCCGCCACCCCCCGGCCCGCCCCCCTGGCTTCTGGGAGCCCCATCGCCGGGGGTGCAGGCACCCCCCGCGATCGGGCTCCCAGCCGCCACCCCCGGCCCGCCCCCCTGGCTTCTGGGAGCCCCATCGCCGGGGGTGCAGGCACGCCCCCCGATCGGGCTCCCAGCCGCCACCCCCCGGCCCGCCCCCCTGGCTTCTGGGAGCCCCATCGCCGGGGGTGCAGGCACCCCCCGCGATCGGGCTCCCAGCCGCCACCCCCCGGCCCGCCCCCCCTGGCTTCTGGGAGCCCCATCGCCGGGGGTGCAGGCACCCCCCGCGATCGGGCTCCCAGCCGCCACCCCCGGCCCGCCCCCCTGGCTTCTGGGAGCCCCATCGCCGGGGGTGCAGGCACCCCCCGCGATCGGGCTCCCAGCCGCCACCCCCGGCCCGCCCCCCAGGCTTCTGGGAGCCTTGTGGATCCATAGCCTCTTTCTCATATTCTGAGTAATATCATCTCCCCATCGGAAAATTTTCAACTCCTTCTCAGACGATTGTACACCCCCAGTGTGCACACCCTCAGAGGGAGTAGCCCCCTCTCTATTAGGAGTCACATCAGCCTCTTCCTCCCTCAATATTCAGAACAGTATCCCACCGTTGTTTCTACTTCCAGTGACACTGATTGTCATATCCTCCTCTCCCAAGCAGAAGTTGGAAACTCTGTCACGGGGGGTGTACACCATCTGTGATATAGAAATTAACATCGTCCTCTCCCGGTTTACATCAGGAGCAAGTCTATTAATCATTAATATTCATTATTGTATTAATATTAATAATAATTATTGATATTAATGATCACAATAAAGAGAGTAAAAATGAATACTGGTTTCAAAGGTTAACGATTTGTAATCATAATGATTAGTAATATCACTATTAATAATAATATTATGATATTAGCAATTAATATGATTTAAATCAATACCCAGTGATGCTGGGAATACAATAATGATTAGTATTAGGAACTAATAATATTATTTGATGACATTAATATTAATAATTAATTGAAAGCAGGCATAATCATGTATTGAAAATCATTATCCATAATTAATAATGGTATCTTATGAATTTTTAGTATCATTGCTAATTATTAAAATCGAACATTGATGATTAATAATCATATTATTATTCCTCATTCCACAGGAAGTGTAAACCTACTTGTGATGCTGTTCTTAATATCCAGGGTCGGAAAGCAGGACTTTAGTTTTAATATCGCAGTAGGTGTACACTCACCACGTGACACTGATCCTAATATGAACGGGGGTAGAGTATCACATGACTCCAATTACAGCAATGGATGGATAGCTACGCGGTAATATTGCTCCTAATATTCCCGGAAGAAGCCTTTGCTATCAGTCCGAATATGGCACTGAGGGTACAGTATTCTGAGATATAGTTCCTAGTATACGGAGTTGGAGAGGATGATAATAATTCGCAGGCTGTGTGCTCCCGCCCAGTGATATTGTAATTACTATCCTGGGAGGGAGAGGATGATATTGCACTCTGTACAGCAGGAGGCGTACACCCAGTCTGGGATATTGTTCCTAATATCCATGGAGGGGACAGGCCGATATTACTCGCCATGTGGCACAGGGTGCACATTCACCTTATTTCATCCCTTTCAATATTCCAAGGCCGAGAGACAGATATTAATCTCAGTATCACAGACACTGGACAACCCCTTGTGATACTCTTCCAAATATCCAGATCAGGTTGCGAGGAGCCACCCCCGGACGGCCCCCCTGGCATCTGGGAGCCCCATCGCCGGGGGGTCAGGCACTCCCCGCGATCGGGCTCCCAGCCGCCACCCCGGACCCGCCCCCCTGGCTTCTGGGAGCCCCATCGCCGGGGGGTCAGGCACGCCCCCCGATCGGGCTCCCAGCCGCCACCCCGGACCCGCCCCCCTGGCTTCTGGGAGCCCCATCGCCGGGGGTGCCGGCACCCCCGGCGATCGGGCTCCCAGCCGCCACCCCCGGCCCGCCCCCCTGGCTTCTGGGAGCCCCATCGCCGGGGGTGCCGGCACCCCCGGCGATCGGGCTCCCAGCCGCCACCCCCGGCCCGCCCCCCCTGGCTTCTGGGAGCCCCATCGCCGGGGGTGCCGGCACCCCCGGCGATCGGGCTCCCAGCCGCCACCCCCGGCCCGCCCCCCTGGCTTCTGGGAGCCCCATCGCCGGGGGTGCCGGCACCCCCCCGCGATCGGGCTCCCAGCCGCCACCCCCGGCCCGCCCCCCTGGCTTCTGGGAGCCTTGTGGATCCCATAGCCTCTTTCTCATATTCTGAGTAATATCATCTCCCCATCGGAAAATTTTCAACTCCTTCTCAGACGATTGTACACCCCCAGTGTGCACACCCTCAGAGGGAGTAGCCCCCTCTCTATTAGGAGTCACATCAGCCTCTTCCTCCCTCAATATTCAGAACAGTATCCCACCGTTGTTTCTACTTCCAGTGACACTGATTGTCATATCCTCCTCTCCCAAGCAGAAGTTGGAAACTCTGTCACGGGGGGTGTACACCATCTGTGATATAGAAATTAACATCGTCCTCTCCCGGGTTTACATCAGGAGCAAGTCTATTAATCATTAATATTCATTATTGTATTAATATTAATAATAATTATTGATATTAATGATCACAATAAAGAGAGTAAAAATGAATACTGGTTTCAAAGGTTAACGATTTGTAATCATAATGATTAGTAATATCACTATTAATAATAATATTATGATATTAGCAATTAATATGATTTAAATCAATACCCAGTGATGCTGGGAATACAATAATGATTAGTATTAGGAACTAATAATATTATTTGATGACATTAATATTAATAATTAATTGAAAGCAGGCATAATCATGTATTGAAAATCATTATCCATAATTAATAATGGTATCTTATGAATTTTTAGTATCATTGCTAATTATTAAAATCGAACATTGATGATTAATAATCATATTATTATTCCTCATTCCACAGGAAGTGTAAACCTACTTGTGATGCTGTTCTTAATATCCAGGGTCGGAAAGCAGGACTTTAGTTTTAATATCGCAGTAGGTGTACACTCACCACGTGACACTGATCCTAATATGAACGGGGGTAGAGTATCACATGACTCCAATTACAGCAATGGATGGATAGCTACGCGGTAATATTGCTCCTAATATTCCCGGAAGAAGCCTTTGCTATCAGTCCGAATATGGCACTGAGGGTACAGTATTCTGAGATATAGTTCCTAGTATACGGAGTTGGAGAGGATGATAATAATTCGCAGGCTGTGTGCTCCCGCCCAGTGATATTGTAATTACTATCCTGGGAGGGAGAGGATGATATTGCACTCTGTACAGCAGGAGGCGTACACCCAGTCTGGGATATTGTTCCTAATATCCATGGAGGGGACAGGCCGATATTACTCGCCATGTGGCACAGGGTGCACATTCACCTTATTTCATCCCTTTCAATATTCCAAGGCCGAGAGACAGATATTAATCTCAGTATCACAGACACTGGACAACCCCTTGTGATACTCTTCCAAATATCCAGATCAGGTTGCGAGGAGCCACCCCCGGACGGCCCCCCTGGCATCTGGGAGCCCCATCGCCGGGGGGTCAGGCACTCCCCGCGATCGGGCTCCCAGCCGCCACCCCGGACCCGCCCCCCTGGCTTCTGGGAGCCCCATCGCCGGGGGGTCAGGCACTCCCCGCGATCGGGCTCCCAGCCGCCACCCCCGCCCCGCCCCCCTGGCTTCTGGGAGCCCCATCGCCGGGGGTGCAGGCACCCCCCGCGATCGGGCTCCCAGCCGCCACCCCCGGCCCGCCCCCCTGGCTTCTGGGAGCCCCATCGCCGGGGGTGCAGGCACCACCCGCGATCGGGCTCCCAGCCGCCACCCCCGGCCCGCCCCCCCTGGCTTCTGGGAGCCCCATCGCCGGGGGTGCAGGCACCCCCCCGCGATCGGGCTCCCAGCCGCCACCCCCGGCCCGCCCCCCTGGCTTCTGGGAGCCCCATCGCCGGGGGTGCAGGCACCCCCGGCGATCGGGCTCCCAGCCGCCACCCCCGGCCCGCCCCCCTGGCTTCTGGGAGCCCCATCGCCGGGGGTGCAGGCACCCCCCGCGATCGGGCTCCCAGCCGCCACCCCCGGCCCGCCCCCCTGGCTTCTGGGAGCCCCATCGCCGGGGGTGCAGGCACCCCCCGCGATCGGGGCTCCCAGCCGCCACCCCCGGCCCGCCCCCCTGGCTTCTGGGAGCCTTGTGGATCCATAGCCTCTTTCTCATATTCTGAGTAATATCATCTCCCCATCGGAAAATTTTCAACTCCTTCTCAGACGATTGTACACCCCCAGTGTGCACACCCTCAGAGGGAGTAGCCCCCTCTCTATTAGGAGTCACATCAGCCTCTTCCTCCCTCAATATTCAGAACAGTATCCCACCGTTGTTTCTACTTCCAGTGACACTGATTGTCATATCCTCCTCTCCCAAGCAGAAGTTGGAAACTCTGTCACGGGGGGTGTACACCATCTGTGATATAGAAATTAACATCGTCCTCTCCCGGGTTTACATCAGGAGCAAGTCTATTAATCATTAATATTCATTATTGTATTAATATTAATAATAATTATTGATATTAATGATCACAATAAAGAGAGTAAAAATGAATACTGGTTTCAAAGGTTAACGATTTGTAATCATAATGATTAGTAATATCACTATTAATAATAATATTATGATATTAGCAATTAATATGATTTAAATCAATACCCAGTGATGCTGGGAATACAATAATGATTAGTATTAGGAACTAATAATATTATTTGATGACATTAATATTAATAATTAATTGAAAGCAGGCATAATCATGTATTGAAAATCATTATCCATAATTAATAATGGTATCTTATGAATTTTTAGTATCATTGCTAATTATTAAAATCGAACATTGATGATTAATAATCATATTATTATTCCTCATTCCACAGGAAGTGTAAACCTACTTGTGATGCTGTTCTTAATATCCAGGGTCGGAAAGCAGGACTTTAGTTTTAATATCGCAGTAGGTGTACACTCACCACGTGACACTGATCCTAATATGAACGGGGGTAGAGTATCACATGACTCCAATTACAGCAATGGATGGATAGCTACGCGGTAATATTGCTCCTAATATTCCCGGAAGAAGCCTTTGCTATCAGTCCGAATATGGCACTGAGGGTACAGTATTCTGAGATATAGTTCCTAGTATACGGAGTTGGAGAGGATGATAATAATTCGCAGGCTGTGTGCTCCCGCCCAGTGATATTGTAATTACTATCCTGGGAGGGAGAGGATGATATTGCACTCTGTACAGCAGGAGGCGTACACCCAGTCTGGGATATTGTTCCTAATATCCATGGAGGGGACAGGCCGATATTACTCGCCATGTGGCACAGGGTGCACATTCACCTTATTTCATCCCTTTCAATATTCCAAGGCCGAGAGACAGATATTAATCTCAGTATCACAGACACTGGACAACCCCTTGTGATACTCTTCCAAATATCCAGATCAGGTTGCGAGGAGCCACCCCCGGACGGCCCCCCTGGCATCTGGGAGCCCCATCGCCGGGGGGTCAGGCACTCCCCGCGATCGGGCTCCCAGCCGCCACCCCGGACCCGCCCCCCTGGCTTCTGGGAGCCCCATCGCCGGGGGGTCAGGCACGCCCCCCGATCGGGCTCCCAGCCGCCACCCCCGGCCCGCCCCCCTGGCTTCTGGGAGCCCCATCGCCGGGGGTGCCGGCACCCCCCCGCGATCGGGCTCCCAGCCGCCACCCCCGGCCCGCCCCCCTGGCTTCTGGGAGCCCCATCGCCGGGGGTGCCGGCACCCCCCGCGATCGGGCTCCCAGCCGCCACCCCCGGCCCGCCCCCCTGGCTTCTGGGAGCCCCATCGCCGGGGGTGCCGGCACCCCCCGCGATCGGGCTCCCAGCCGCCACCCCCGGCCCGCCCCCCTGGCTTCTGGGAGCCCCATCGCCGGGGGTGCCGGCACCCCCCGCGATCGGGCTCCCAGCCGCCACCCCCGGCCCGCCCCCCTGGCTTCTGGGAGCCCCATCGCCGGGGGTGCCGGCACCCCCCCGCGATCGGGCTCCCAGCCGCCACCCCCGGCCCGCCCCCCTGGCTTCTGGGAGCCCCATCGCCGGGGGTGCCGGCACCCCCCGCGATCGGGCTCCCAGCCGCCACCCCCCGGCCCGCCCCCCTGGCTTCTGGGAGCCCCATCGCCGGGGGTGCCGGCACCCCCCCGCGATCGGGCTCCCAGCCGCCACCCCCGGCCCGCCCCCCTGGCTTCTGGGAGCCCCATCGCCGGGGGTGCCGGCACCCCCCCGCGATCGGGCTCCCAGCCGCCACCCCCGGCCCGCCCCCCTGGCTTCTGGGAGCCCCATCGCCGGGGGTGCCGGCACCCCCCGCGATCGGGCTCCCAGCCGCCACCCCCGGCCCGCCCCCCCTGGCTTCTGGGAGCCCCATCGCCGGGGGTGCCGGCACCCCCCCGCGATCGGGCTCCCAGCCGCCACCCCCGGCCCGCCCCCCTGGCTTCTGGGAGCCCCATCGCCGGGGGTGCCGGCACCCCCCGCGATCGGGCTCCCAGCCGCCACCCCCGGCCCGCCCCCCTGGCTTCTGGGAGCCCCATCGCCGGGGGTGCCGGCACCCCCCGCGATCGGGCTCCCAGCCGCCACCCCCGGCCCGCCCCCCTGGCTTCTGGGAGCCCCATCGCCGGGGGTGCCGGCACCCCCCGCGATCGGGCTCCCAGCCGCCACCCCCCGGCCCGCCCCCCTGGCTTCTGGGAGCCCCATCGCCGGGGGTGCCGGCACCCCCCCGCGATCGGGCTCCCAGCCGCCACCCCCGGCCCGCCCCCCCTGGCTTCTGGGAGCCTTGTGGATCCATAGCCTCTTTCTCATATTCTGAGTAATATCATCTCCCCATCGGAAAATTTTCAACTCCTTCTCAGACGATTGTACACCCCCAGTGTGCACACCCTCAGAGGGAGTAGCCCCCTCTCTATTAGGAGTCACATCAGCCTCTTCCTCCCTCAATATTCAGAACAGTATCCCACCGTTGTTTCTACTTCCAGTGACACTGATTGTCATATCCTCCTCTCCCAAGCAGAAGTTGGAAACTCTGTCACGGGGGGTGTACACCATCTGTGATATAGAAATTAACATCGTCCTCTCCCGGTTTACATCAGGAGCAAGTCTATTAATCATTAATATTCATTATTGTATTAATATTAATAATAATTATTGATATTAATGATCACAATAAAGAGAGTAAAAATGAATACTGGTTTCAAAGGTTAACGATTTGTAATCATAATGATTAGTAATATCACTATTAATAATAATATTATGATATTAGCAATTAATATGATTTAAATCAATACCCAGTGATGCTGGGAATACAATAATGATTAGTATTAGGAACTAATAATATTATTTGATGACATTAATATTAATAATTAATTGAAAGCAGGCATAATCATGTATTGAAAATCATTATCCATAATTAATAATGGTATCTTATGAATTTTTAGTATCATTGCTAATTATTAAAATCGATCATTGATGATTAATAATCATATTATTATTCCTCATTCCACAGGAAGTGTAAACCTACTTGTGATGCTGTTCTTAATATCCAGGGTCGGAAAGCAGGACTTTAGTTTTAATATCGCAGTAGGTGTACACTCACCACGTGACACTGATCCTAATATGAACGGGGGTAGAGTATCACATGACTCCAATTACAGCAATGGATGGATAGCTACGCGGTAATATTGCTCCTAATATTCCCGGAAGAAGCCTTTGCTATCAGTCCGAATATGGCACTGAGGGTACAGTATTCTGAGATATAGTTCCTAGTATACGGAGTTGGAGAGGATGATAATAATTCGCAGGCTGTGTGCTCCCGCCCAGTGATATTGTAATTACTATCCTGGGAGGGAGAGGATGATATTGCACTCTGTACAGCAGGAGGCGTACACCCAGTCTGGGATATTGTTCCTAATATCCATGGAGGGGACAGTCCGATATTACTCGCCATGTGGCACAGGGTGCACATTCACCTTATTTCATCCCTTTCAATATTCCAAGGCCGAGAGACAGATATTAATCTCAGTATCACAGACACTGGACAACCCCTTGTGATACTCTTCCAAATATCCAGATCAGGTTGCGAGGAGCCACACCCGGACGGCCCCCCTGGCATCTGGGAGCCCCATCGCCGGGGGGTCAGGCACTCCCCGCGATCGGGCTCCCAGCCGCCACCCCGGACCCGCCCCCCTGGCTTCTGGGAGCCCCATCGCCGGGGGGTCAGGCACGCCCCCCGATCGGGCTCCCAGCCGCCACCCCGGAGCCGCCCCCCTGGCTTCTGGGAGCCCCATCGCCGGGGGTGCAGGCACGCCCCCCGATCGGGCTCCCAGCCGCCACCCCGGACCCTCCCCCCTGGCTTCTGGGAGCCCCATCGCCGGGGGTGCAGGCACGCCCCCCGATCGGGCTCCCAGCCGCCACCCCCGGCCCGCCCCCCCGGCTTCTGGGAGCCCCATCGCCGGGGGTGCAGGCACGCCCCGCGATCGGGCTCCCAGCCGCCACCCCCGGCCCGCCCCCCTTGCTTCTGGGAGCCCCATCGCCGGGGGTGCAGGCACCCCCCGCGATCGGGCTCCCAGCCGCCACCCCCGGCCCGCCCCCCTGGCTTCTGGGAGCCCCATCGCCGGGGGTGCAGGCACCCCCCGCGATCGGGCTCCCAGCCGCCACCCCCGGCCCGCCCCCCTGGCTTCTGGGAGCCCCATCGCCGGGGGTGCAGGCACCCCCCGCGATCGGGCTCCCAGCCGCCACCCCCGGCCCGCCCCCCTGGCTTCTGGGAGCCCCATCGCCGGGGGTGCAGGCACCCCCCGCGATCGGGCTCCCAGCCGCCACCCCCGGCCCGCCCCCCTGGCTTCTGGGAGCCTTGTGGATCCATAGCCTCTTTCTCATATTCTGAGTAATATCATCTCCCCATCGGAAAATTTTCAACTCCTTCTCAGACGATTGTACACCCCCAGTGTGCACACCCTCAGAGGGAGTAGCCCCCTCTCTATTAGGAGTCACATCAGCCTCTTCCTCCCTCAATATTCAGAACAGTATCCCACCGTTGTTTCTACTTCCAGTGACACTGATTGTCATATCCTCCTCTCCCAAGCAGAAGTTGGAAACTCTGTCACGGGGGGTGTACACCATCTGTGATATAGAAATTAACATCGTCCTCTCCCGGGTTTACATCAGGAGCAAGTCTATTAATCATTAATATTCATTATTGTATTAATATTAATAATAATTATTGATATTAATGATCACAATAAAGAGAGTAAAAATGAATACTGGTTTCAAAGGTTAACGATTTGTAATCATAATGATTAGTAATATCACTATTAATAATAATATTATGATATTAGCAATTAATATGATTTAAATCAATACCCAGTGATGCTGGGAATACAATAATGATTAGTATTAGGAACTAATAATATTATTTGATGACATTAATATTAATAATTAATTGAAAGCAGGCATAATCATGTATTGAAAATCATTATCCATAATTAATAATGGTATCTTATGAATTTTTAGTATCATTGCTAATTATTAAAATCGATCATTGATGATTAATAATCATATTATTATTCCTCATTCCACAGGAAGTGTAAACCTACTTGTGATGCTGTTCTTAATATCCAGGGTCGGAAAGCAGGACTTTAGTTTTAATATCGCAGTAGGTGTACACTCACCACGTGACACTGATCCTAATATGAACGGGGGTAGAGTATCACATGACTCCAATTACAGCAATGGATGGATAGCTACGCGGTAATATTGCTCCTAATATTCCCGGAAGAAGCCTTTGCTATCAGTCCGAATATGGCACTGAGGGTACAGTTTTCTGAGATATAGTTCCTAGTATACGGAGTTGGAGAGGATGATAATAATTCGCAGGCTGTGTGCTCCCGCCCAGTGATATTGTAATTACTATCCTGGGAGGGAGAGGATGATATTGCACTCTGTACAGCAGGAGGCGTACACCCAGTCTGGGATATTGTTCCTAATATCCATGGAGGGCACAGGCCGATATTACTCGCCATGTGGCACAGGGTGCACATTCACCTTATTTCATCCCTTTCAATATTCCAAGGCCGAGAGACAGATATTAATCTCAGTATCACAGACACTGGACAACCCCTTGTGATACTCTTCCAAATATCCAGATCAGGTTGCGAGGAGCCACCCCCGGACGGCCCCCCTGGCATCTGGGAGCCCCATCGCCGGGGGGTCAGGCACTCCCCGCGATCGGGCTCCCAGCCGCCACCCCGGACCCGCCCCCCTGGCTTCTGGGAGCCCCATCGCCGGGGGGTCAGGCACGCCCCCCGATCGGGCTCCCAGCCGCCACCCCCGGCCCGCCCCCCTGGCTTCTGGGAGCCCCATCGCCGGGGGTGCCGGCACCCCCGGCGATCGGGCTCCCAGCCGCCACCCCCGGCCCGCCCCCCTGGCTTCTGGGAGCCCCATCGCCGGGGGTGCCGGCACCCCCCGCTATCGGGCTCCCAGCCGCCACCCCCGGCCCGCCCCCCTGGCTTCTGGGAGCCCCATCGCCGGGGGTGCCGGCACCCCCCGCGATCGGGCTCCCAGCCGCCACCCCCCGGCCCGCCCCCCTGGCTTCTGGGAGCCCCATCGCCGGGGGTGCCGGCACCCCCCGCGATCGGGCTCCCAGCCGCCACCCCCGGCCCGCCCCCCTGGCTTCTGGGAGCCCCATCGCCGGGGGTGCCGGCACCCCCCCGCGATCGGGCTCCCAGCCGCCACCCCCGGCCCGCCCCCCTGGCTTCTGGGAGCCCCATCGCCGGGGGTGCCGGCACCCCCCGCGATCGGGCTCCCAGCCGCCACCCCCCGGCCCGCCCCCCTGGCTTCTGGGAGCCCCATCGCCGGGGGTGCCGGCACCCCCCGCGATCGGGCTCCCAGCCGCCACCCCCGCCCCGCCCCCCTGGCTTCTGGGAGCCCCATCGCCGGGGGTGCCGGCACCAACCGCGATCGGGCTCCCAGCCGCCACCCCCGGCCCGCCCCCCTGGCTTCTGGGAGCCCCATCGCCGGGGGTGCCGGCACCAACCGCGATCGGGCTCCCAGCCGCCACCCCCGGCCCGCCCCCCTGGCTTTTGGGAGCCCCATCGCCGGGGGTGCCGGCACCCCCCGCGATCGGGCTCCCAGCCGCCACCCCCGGCCCGCCCCCCTGGCTTCTGGGAGCCCCATCGCCGGGGGTGCCGGCACCCCCCGCGATCGGGCTCCCAGCCGCCACCCCCGGCCCGCCCCCCTGGCTTCTGGGAGCCCCATCGCCGGGGGTGCCGGCACCCCCCGCGATCGGGCTCCCAGCCGCCACCCCCGGCCCGCCCCCCTGGCTTCTGGGAGCCCCATCGCCGGGGGTGCCGGCACCCCCCGCGATCGGGCTCCCAGCCGCCACCACCCGGCCCGCCCCCCTGGCTTCTGGGAGCCCCATCGCCGGGGGTGCCGGCACCCCCCGCGATCGGGCTCCCAGCCGCCACCCCCGGCCCGCCCCCCTGGCTTCTGGGAGCCCCATCGCCGGGGGTGCCGGCACCCCCCGCGATCGGGCTCCCAGCCGCCACCCCCCGGCCCGCCCCCCTGGCTTCTGGGAGCCCCATCGCCGGGGGTGCCGGCACCCCCCGCGATCGGGCTCCCAGCCGCCACCCCCGGCCCGCCCCCCTGGCTTCTGGGAGCCCCATCGCCGGGGGTGCCGGCACCCCCCGCGATCGGGCTCCCAGCCGCCACCCCCGGCCCGCCCCCCTGGCTTCTGGGAGCCCCATCGCCGGGGGTGCCGGCACCCCCCGCGATCGGGCTCCCAGCCGCCACCCCCGGCCCGCCCCCCTGGCTTCTGGGAGCCTTGTGGATCCATAGCCTCTTTCTCATATTCTGAGTAATATCATCTCCCCATCGGAAAATTTTCAACCCCTTCTCAGACGATTGTACACCCCCAGTGTGCACACCCTCAGAGGGAGTAGCCCCCTCTCTATTAGGAGTCACATCAGCCTCTTCCTCCCTCAATATTCAGAACAGTATCCCACCGTTGTTTCTACTTCCAGTGACACTGATTGTCATATCCTCCTCTCCCAAGCAGAAGTTGGAAACTCTGTCACGGGGGGTGTACACCATCTGTGATATAGAAATTAACATCGTCCTCTCCCGGGTTTACATCAGGAGCAAGTCTATTAATCATTAATATTCATTATTGTATTAATATTAATAATAATTATTGATATTAATGATCACAATAAAGAGAGTAAAAATGAATACTGGTTTCAAAGGTTAACGATTTGTAATCATAATGATTAGTAATATCACTATTAATAATAATATTATGATATTAGCAATTAATATGATTTAAATCAATACCCAGTGATGCTGGGAATACAATAATGATTAGTATTAGGAACTAATAATATTATTTGATGACATTAATATTAATAATTAATTGAAAGCAGGCATAATCATGTATTGAAAATCATTATCCATAATTAATAATGGTATCTTATGAATTTTTAGTATCATTGCTAATTATTAAAATCGAACATTGATGATTAATAATCATATTATTATTCCTCATTCCACAGGAAGTGTAAACCTACTTGTGATGCTGTTCTTAATATCCAGGGTCGGAAAGCAGGACTTTAGTTTTAATATCGCAGTAGGTGTACACTCACCACGTGACACTGATCCTAATATGAACGGGGGTAGAGTATCACATGACTCCAATTACAGCAATGGATGGATAGCTACGCGGTAATATTGCTCCTAATATTCCCGGAAGAAGCCTTTGCTATCAGTCCGAATATGGCACTGAGGGTACAGTATTCTGAGATATAGTTCCTAGTATACGGAGTTGGAGAGGATGATAATAATTCGCAGGCTGTGTGCTCCCGCCCAGTGATATTGTAATTACTATCCTGGGAGGGAGAGGATGATATTGCACTCTGTACAGCAGGAGGCGTACACCCAGTCTGGGATATTGTTCCTAATATCCATGGAGGGGACAGGCCGATATTACTCGCCATGTGGCACAGGGTGCACATTCACCTTATTTCATCCCTTTCAATATTCCAAGGCCGAGAGACAGATATTAATCTCAGTATCACAGACACTGGACAACCCCTTGTGATACTCTTCCAAATATCCAGATCAGGTTGCGAGGAGCCACACCCGGACGGCCCCCCTGGCATCTGGGAGCCCCATCGCCGGGGGGTCAGGCACTCCCCGCGATCGGGCTCCCAGCCGCCACCCCGGACCCGCCCCCCTGGCTTCTGGGAGCCCCATCGCCGGGGGGTCAGGCACGCCCCCCGATCGGGCTCCCAGCCGCCACCCCGGACCCGCCCCCCTGGCTTCTGGGAGCCCCATCGCCGGGGGTGCAGGCACGCCCCCCGATCGGGCTCCCAGCCGCCACCCCGGACCCGCCCCCCTGGCTTCTGGGAGCCCCATCGCCGGGGGTGCAGGCACGCCCCCCGATCGGGCTCCCAGCCGCCACCCCCGGCCCGCCCCCCTGGCTTCTGGGAGCCCCATCGCCGGGGGTGCAGGCACCCCCCGCGATCGGGCTCCCAGCCGCCACCCCCGGCCCGCCCCCCTGGCTTCTGGGAGCCCCATCGCCGGGGGTGCAGGCACCCCCCGCGATCGGGCTCCCAGCCGCCACCCCCCGGCCCGCCCCCCTGGCTTCTGGGAGCCCCATCGCCGGGGGTGCAGGCACGCCCCCCGATCGGGCTCCCAGCCGCCACCCCCGGCCCGCCCCCCTGGCTTCTGGGAGCCCCATCGCCGGGGGTGCAGGCACCCCCCGCGATCGGGCTCCCAGCCGCCACCCCCGGCCCGCCCCCCTGGCTTCTGGGAGCCCCATCGCCGGGGGTGCAGGCACCCCCCGCGATCGGGCTCCCAGCCGCCACCCCCGGCCCGCCCCCCTGGCTTCTGGGAGCCCCATCGCCGGGGGTGCAGGCACCCCCCGCGATCGGGCTCCCAGCCGCCACCCCCGGCCCGCCCCCCAGGCTTCTGGGAGCCTTGTGGATCCATAGCCTCTTTCTCATATTCTGAGTAATATCATCTCCCCATCGGAAAATTTTCAACTCCTTCTCAGACGATTGTACACCCCCAGTGTGCACACCCTCAGAGGGAGTAGCCCCCTCTCTATTAGGAGTCACATCAGCCTCTTCCTCCCTCAATATTCAGAACAGTATCCCACCGTTGTTTCTACTTCCAGTGACACTGATTGTCATATCCTCCTCTCCCAAGCAGAAGTTGGAAACTCTGTCACGGGGGGTGTACACCATCTGTGATATAGAAATTAACATCGTCCTCTCCCGGGTTTACATCAGGAGCAAGTCTATTAATCATTAATATTCATTATTGTATTAATATTAATAATAATTATTGATATTAATGATCACAATAAAGAGAGTAAAAATGAATACTGGTTTCAAAGGTTAACGATTTGTAATCATAATGATTAGTAATATCACTATTAATAATAATATTATGATATTAGCAATTAATATGATTTAAATCAATACCCAGTGATGCTGGGAATACAATAATGATTAGTATTAGGAACTAATAATATTATTTGATGACATTAATATTAATAATTAATTGAAAGCAGGCATAATCATGTATTGAAAATCATTATCCATAATTAATAATGGTATCTTATGAATTTTTAGTATCATTGCTAATTATTAAAATCGAACATTGATGATTAATAATCATATTATTATTCCTCATTCCACAGGAAGTGTAAACCTACTTGTGATGCTGTTCTTAATATCCAGGGTCGGAAAGCAGGACTTTAGTTTTAATATCGCAGTAGGTGTACACTCACCACGTGACACTGATCCTAATATGAACGGGGGTAGAGTATCACATGACTCCAATTACAGCAATGGATGGATAGCTACGCGGTAATATTGCTCCTAATATTCCCGGAAGAAGCCTTTGCTATCAGTCCGAATATGGCACTGAGGGTACAGTATTCTGAGATATAGTTCCTAGTATACGGAGTTGGAGAGGATGATAATAATTCGCAGGCTGTGTGCTCCCGCCCAGTGATATTGTAATTACTATCCTGGGAGGGAGAGGATGATATTGCACTCTGTACAGCAGGAGGCGTACACCCAGTCTGGGATATTGTTCCTAATATCCATGGAGGGGACAGGCCGATATTACTCGCCATGTGGCACAGGGTGCACATTCACCTTATTTCATCCCTTTCAATATTCCAAGGCCGAGAGACAGATATTAATCTCAGTATCACAGACACTGGACAACCCCTTGTGATACTCTTCCAAATATCCAGATCAGGTTGCGAGGAGCCACACCCGGACGGCCCCCCTGGCATCTGGGAGCCCCATCGCCGGGGGGTCAGGCACTCCCCGCGATCGGGCTCCCAGCCGCCACCCCGGACCCGCCCCCCTGGCTTCTGGGAGCCCCATCGCCGGGGGGTCAGGCACGCCCCCCGATCGGGCTCCCAGCCGCCACCCCGGACCCGCCCCCCTGGCTTCTGGGAGCCCCATCGCCGGGGGTGCAGGCACGCCCCCCGATCGGGCTCCCAGCCGCCACCCCCGGACCCGCCCCCCTGGCTTCTGGGAGCCCCATCGCCGGGGGTGCAGGCACGCCCCCCGATCGGGCTCCCAGCCGCCACCCCCGGCCCGCCCCCCTGGCTTCTGGGAGCCCCATCGCCGGGGGTGCAGGCACCCCCCGCGATCGGGCTCCCAGCCGCCACCCCCCGGCCCGCCCCCCCTGGCTTCTGGGAGCCCCATCGCCGGGGGTGCAGGCACCCCCCGCGATCGGGCTCCCAGCCGCCACCCCCGGCCCGCCCCCCTGGCTTCTGGGAGCCCCATCGCCGGGGGTGCAGGCACGCCCCCCGATCGGGCTCCCAGCCGCCACCCCCCGGCCCGCCCCCCTGGCTTCTGGGAGCCCCATCGCCGGGGGTGCAGGCACCCCCCGCGATCGGGCTCCCAGCCGCCACCCCCGGCCCGCCCCCCTGGCTTCTGGGAGCCCCATCGCCGGGGGTGCAGGCACCCCCCGCGATCGGGCTCCCAGCCGCCACCCCCGGCCCGCCCCCCTGGCTTCTGGGAGCCCCATCGCCGGGGGTGCAGGCACCCCCCGCGATCGGGCTCCCAGCCGCCACCCCCGGCCCGCCCCCCAGGCTTCTGGGAGCCTTGTGGATCCATAGCCTCTTTCTCATATTCTGAGTAATATCATCTCCCCATCGGAAAATTTTCAACTCCTTCTCAGACGATTGTACACCCCCAGTGTGCACACCCTCAGAGGGAGTAGCCCCCTCTCTATTAGGAGTCACATCAGCCTCTTCCTCCCTCAATATTCAGAACAGTATCCCACCGTTGTTTCTACTTCCAGTGACACTGATTGTCATATCCTCCTCTCCCAAGCAGAAGTTGGAAACTCTGTCACGGGGGGTGTACACCATCTGTGATATAGAAATTAACATCGTCCTCTCCCGGGTTTACATCAGGAGCAAGTCTATTAATCATTAATATTCATTATTGTATTAATATTAATAATAATTATTGATATTAATGATCACAATAAAGAGAGTAAAAATGAATACTGGTTTCAAAGGTTAACGATTTGTAATCATAATGATTAGTAATATCACTATTAATAATAATATTATGATATTAGCAATTAATATGATTTAAATCAATACCCAGTGATGCTGGGAATACAATAATGATTAGTATTAGGAACTAATAATATTATTTGATGACATTAATATTAATAATTAATTGAAAGCAGGCATAATCATGTATTGAAAATCATTATCCATAATTAATAATGGTATCTTATGAATTTTTAGTATCATTGCTAATTATTAAAATCGAACATTGATGATTAATAATCATATTATTATTCCTCATTCCACAGGAAGTGTAAACCTACTTGTGATGCTGTTCTTAATATCCAGGGTCGGAAAGCAGGACTTTAGTTTTAATATCGCAGTAGGTGTACACTCACCACGTGACACTGATCCTAATATGAACGGGGGTAGAGTATCACATGACTCCAATTACAGCAATGGATGGATAGCTACGCGGTAATATTGCTCCTAATATTCCCGGAAGAAGCCTTTGCTATCAGTCCGAATATGGCACTGAGGGTACAGTATTCTGAGATATAGTTCCTAGTATACGGAGTTGGAGAGGATGATAATAATTCGCAGGCTGTGTGCTCCCGCCCAGTGATATTGTAATTACTATCCTGGGAGGGAGAGGATGATATTGCACTCTGTACAGCAGGAGGCGTACACCCAGTCTGGGATATTGTTCCTAATATCCATGGAGGGGACAGGCCGATATTACTCGCCATGTGGCACAGGGTGCACATTCACCTTATTTCATCCCTTTCAATATTCCAAGGCCGAGAGACAGATATTAATCTCAGTATCACAGACACTGGACAACCCCTTGTGATACTCTTCCAAATATCCAGATCAGGTTGCGAGGAGCCACACCCGGACGGCCCCCCTGGCATCTGGGAGCCCCATCGCCGGGGGGTCAGGCACTCCCCGCGATCGGGCTCCCAGCCGCCACCCCGGACCCGCCCCCCTGGCTTCTGGGAGCCCCATCGCCGGGGGGTCAGGCACGCCCCCCGATCGGGCTCCCAGCCGCCACCCCGGACCCGCCCCCCTGGCTTCTGGGAGCCCCATCGCCGGGGGTGCAGGCACGCCCCCCGATCGGGCTCCCAGCCGCCACCCCGGACCCGCCCCCCTGGCTTCTGGGAGCCCCATCGCCGGGGGTGCAGGCACGCCCCCCGATCGGGCTCCCAGCCGCCACCCCCGGCCCGCCCCCCTGGCTTCTGGGAGCCCCATCGCCGGGGGTGCAGGCACCCCCCGCGATCGGGCTCCCAGCCGCCACCCCCGGCCCGCCCCCCTGGCTTCTGGGAGCCCCATCGCCGGGGGTGCAGGCACCCCCCGCGATCGGGCTCCCAGCCGCCACCCCCGGCCCGCCCCCCTGGCTTCTGGGAGCCCCATCGCCGGGGGTGCAGGCACGCCCCCCGATCGGGCTCCCAGCCGCCACCCCCGGCCCGCCCCCCTGGCTTCTGGGAGCCCCATCGCCGGGGGTGCAGGCACCCCCCGCGATCGGGCTCCCAGCCGCCACCCCCGGCCCGCCCCCCTGGCTTCTGGGAGCCCCATCGCCGGGGGTGCAGGCACCCCCCGCGATCGGGCTCCCAGCCGCCACCCCCGGCCCCGCCCCCCTGGCTTCTGGGAGCCCCATCGCCGGGGGTGCAGGCACCCCCCGCGATCGGGCTCCCAGCCGCCACCCCCGGCCCGCCCCCCAGGCTTCTGGGAGCCTTGTGGATCCATAGCCTCTTTCTCATATTCTGAGTAATATCATCTCCCCATCGGAAAATTTTCAACTCCTTCTCAGACGATTGTACACCCCCAGTGTGCACACCCTCAGAGGGAGTAGCCCCCTCTCTATTAGGAGTCACATCAGCCTCTTCCTCCCTCAATATTCAGAACAGTATCCCACCGTTGTTTCTACTTCCAGTGACACTGATTGTCATATCCTCCTCTCCCAAGCAGAAGTTGGAAACTCTGTCACGGGGGGTGTACACCATCTGTGATATAGAAATTAACATCGTCCTCTCCCGGGTTTACATCAGGAGCAAGTCTATTAATCATTAATATTCATTATTGTATTAATATTAATAATAATTATTGATATTAATGATCACAATAAAGAGAGTAAAAATGAATACTGGTTTCAAAGGTTAACGATTTGTAATCATAATGATTAGTAATATCACTATTAATAATAATATTATGATATTAGCAATTAATATGATTTAAATCAATACCCAGTGATGCTGGGAATACAATAATGATTAGTATTAGGAACTAATAATATTATTTGATGACATTAATATTAATAATTAATTGAAAGCAGGCATAATCATGTATTGAAAATCATTATCCATAATTAATAATGGTATCTTATGAATTTTTAGTATCATTGCTAATTATTAAAATCGAACATTGATGATTAATAATCATATTATTATTCCTCATTCCACAGGAAGTGTAAACCTACTTGTGATGCTGTTCTTAATATCCAGGGTCGGAAAGCAGGACTTTAGTTTTAATATCGCAGTAGGTGTACACTCACCACGTGACACTGATCCTAATATGAACGGGGGTAGAGTATCACATGACTCCAATTACAGCAATGGATGGATAGCTACGCGGTAATATTGCTCCTAATATTCCCGGAAGAAGCCTTTGCTATCAGTCCGAATATGGCACTGAGGGTACAGTATTCTGAGATATAGTTCCTAGTATACGGAGTTGGAGAGGATGATAATAATTCGCAGGCTGTGTGCTCCCGCCCAGTGATATTGTAATTACTATCCTGGGAGGGAGAGGATGATATTGCACTCTGTACAGCAGGAGGCGTACACCCAGTCTGGGATATTGTTCCTAATATCCATGGAGGGGACAGGCCGATATTACTCGCCATGTGGCACAGGGTGCACATTCACCTTATTTCATCCCTTTCAATATTCCAAGGCCGAGAGACAGATATTAATCTCAGTATCACAGACACTGGACAACCCCTTGTGATACTCTTCCAAATATCCAGATCAGGTTGCGAGGAGCCACACCCGGACGGCCCCCCTGGCATCTGGGAGCCCCATCGCCGGGGGGTCAGGCACTCCCCGCGATCGGGCTCCCAGCCGCCACCCCGGACCCGCCCCCCTGGCTTCTGGGAGCCCCATCGCCGGGGGGTCAGGCACGCCCCCCGATCGGGCTCCCAGCCGCCACCCCGGACCCGACCCCCTGGCTTCTGGGAGCCCCATCGCCGGGGGTGCAGGCACGCCCCCCGATCGGGCTCCCAGCCGCCACCCCCGGCCCGCCCCCCTGGCTTCTGGGAGCCCCATTGCCGGGGGTGCAGGCACCCCCCGCGATCGGGCTCCCAGCCGCCACCCCCGGCCCGCCCCCCTGGCTTCTGGGAGCCTTGTGGATCCATAGCCTCTTTCTCATATTCTGAGTAATATCATCTCCCCATCGGAAAATTTTCAACCCCTTCTCAGACGATTGTACACCCCCAGTGTGCACACCCTCAGAGGGAGTAGCCTCCTCTCTATTAGGAGTCACATCAGCCTCTTCCTCCCTCAATATTCAGAACAGTATCCCACCGTTGTTTCTACTTCCAGTGACACTGATTGTCATATCCTCCTCTCCCAAGCAGAAGTTGGAAACTCTGTCACGGGGGGTGTACACCATCTGTGATATAGAAATTAACATCGTCCTCTCCCGGGTTTACATCAGGAGCAAGTCTATTAATCATTAATATTCATTATTGTATTAATATTAATAATAATTATTGATATTAATGATCACAATAAAGAGAGTAAAAATGAATACTGGTTTCAAAGGTTAACGATTTGTAATCATAATGATTAGTAATATCACTATTAATAATAATATTATGATATTAGCAATTAATATGATTTAAATCAATACCCAGTGATGCTGGGAATACAATAATGATTAGTATTAGGAACTAATAATATTATTTGATGACATTAATATTAATAATTAATTGAAAGCAGGCATAATCATGTATTGAAAATCATTATCCATAATTAATAATGGTATCTTATGAATTTTTAGTATCATTGCTAATTATTAAAATCGAACATTGATGATTAATAATCATATTATTATTCCTCATTCCACAGGAAGTGTAAACCTACTTGTGATGCTGTTCTTAATATCCAGGGTCGGAAAGCAGGACTTTAGTTTTAATATCGCAGTAGGTGTACACTCACCACGTGACACTGATCCTAATATGAACGGGGGTAGAGTATCACATGACTCCAATTACAGCAATGGATGGATAGCTACGCGGTAATATTGCTCCTAATATTCCCGGAAGAAGCCTTTGCTATCAGTCCGAATATGGCACTGAGGGTACAGTATTCTGAGATATAGTTCCTAGTATACGGAGTTGGAGAGGATGATAATAATTCGCAGGCTGTGTGCTCCCGCCCAGTGATATTGTAATTACTATCCTGGGAGGGAGAGGATGATATTGCACTCTGTACAGCAGGAGGCGTACACCCAGTCTGGGATATTGTTCCTAATATCCATGGAGGGGACAGGCCGATATTACTCGCCATGTGGCACAGGGTGCACATTCACCTTATTTCATCCCTTTCAATATTCCAAGGCCGAGAGACAGATATTAATCTCAGTATCACAGACACTGGACAACCCCTTGTGATACTCTTCCAAATATCCAGATCAGGTTGCGAGGAGCCACACCCGGACGGCCCCCCTGGCATCTGGGAGCCCCATCGCCGGGGGGTCAGGCACTCCCCGCGATCGGGCTCCCAGCCGCCACCCCGGACCCGCCCCCCTGGCTTCTGGGAGCCCCATCGCCGGGGGGTCAGGCACGCCCCCCGATCGGGCTCCCAGCCGCCACCCCGGACCCGCCCCCCTGGCTTCTGGGAGCCCCATCGCCGGGGGTGCAGGCACGCCCCCCGATCGGGCTCCCAGCCGCCACCCCGGACCCGCCCCCCTGGCTTCTGGGAGCCCCATCGCCGGGGGTGCAGGCACGCCCCCCGATCGGGCTCCCAGCCGACACCCCCGGCCCGCCCCCCTGGCTTCTGGGAGCCCCATCGCCGGGGGTGCAGGCACCCCCCGCGATCGGGCTCCCAGCCGCCACCCCCGGCCCGCCCCCCTGGCTTCTGGGAGCCCCATCGCCGGGGGTGCAGGCACCCCCCGCGATCGGGCTCCCAGCCGCCACCCCCGGCCCGCCCCCCTGGCTTCTGGGAGCCCCATCGCCGGGGGTGCAGGCACGCCCCCCGATCGGGCTCCCAGCCGCCACCCCCGGCCCGCCCCCCTGGCTTCTGGGAGCCCCATCGCCGGGGGTGCAGGCACCCCCCGCGATCGGGCTCCCAGCCGCCACCCCCGGCCCGCCCCCCTGGCTTCTGGGAGCCCCATCGCCGGGGGTGCAGGCACCCCCCGCGATCGGGCTCCCAGCCGCCACCCCCGGCCCGCCCCCCTGGCTTCTGGGAGCCCCATCGCCGGGGGTGCAGGCACCCCCCGCGATCGGGCTCCCAGCCGCCACCCCCGGCCCGCCCCCCAGGCTTCTGGGAGCCTTGTGGATCCATAGCCTCTTTCTCATATTCTGAGTAATATCATCTCCCCATCGGAAAATTTTCAACTCCTTCTCAGACGATTGTACACCCCCAGTGTGCACACCCTCAGAGGGAGTAGCCCCCTCTCTATTAGGAGTCACATCAGCCTCTTCCTCCCTCAATATTCAGAACAGTATCCCACCGTTGTTTCTACTTCCAGTGACACTGATTGTCATATCCTCCTCTCCCAAGCAGAAGTTGGAAACTCTGTCACGGGGGGTGTACACCATCTGTGATATAGAAATTAACATCGTCCTCTCCCGGGTTTACATCAGGAGCAAGTCTATTAATCATTAATATTCATTATTGTATTAATATTAATAATAATTATTGATATTAATGATCACAATAAAGAGAGTAAAAATGAATACTGGTTTCAAAGGTTAACGATTTGTAATCATAATGATTAGTAATATCACTATTAATAATAATATTATGATATTAGCAATTAATATGATTTAAATCAATACCCAGTGATGCTGGGAATACAATAATGATTAGTATTAGGAACTAATAATATTATTTGATGACATTAATATTAATAATTAATTGAAAGCAGGCATAATCATGTATTGAAAATCATTATCCATAATTAATAATGGTATCTTATGAATTTTTAGTATCATTGCTAATTATTAAAATCGAACATTGATGATTAATAATCATATTATTATTCCTCATTCCACAGGAAGTGTAAACCTACTTGTGATGCTGTTCTTAATATCCAGGGTCGGAAAGCAGGACTTTAGTTTTAATATCGCAGTAGGTGTACACTCACCACGTGACACTGATCCTAATATGAACGGGGGTAGAGTATCACATGACTCCAATTACAGCAATGGATGGATAGCTACGCGGTAATATTGCTCCTAATATTCCCGGAAGAAGCCTTTGCTATCAGTCCGAATATGGCACTGAGGGTACAGTATTCTGAGATATAGTTCCTAGTATACGGAGTTGGAGAGGATGATAATAATTCGCAGGCTGTGTGCTCCCGCCCAGTGATATTGTAATTACTATCCTGGGAGGGAGAGGATGATATTGCACTCTGTACAGCAGGAGGCGTACACCCAGTCTGGGATATTGTTCCTAATATCCATGGAGGGGACAGGCCGATATTACTCGCCATGTGGCACAGGGTGCACATTCACCTTATTTCATCCCTTTCAATATTCCAAGGCCGAGAGACAGATATTAATCTCAGTATCACAGACACTGGACAACCCCTTGTGATACTCTTCCAAATATCCAGATCAGGTTGCGAGGAGCCACACCCGGACGGCCCCCCTGGCATCTGGGAGCCCCATCGCCGGGGGGTCAGGCACTCCCCGCGATCGGGCTCCCAGCCGCCACCCCGGACCCGCCCCCCTGGCTTCTGGGAGCCCCATCGCCGGGGG
>NW_027257814.1:0-17500 GCF_043159975.1 Macaca nemestrina
TAGAGGGGGTTACTCCCTCTGAGGGTGTGCACACTGGGGATGTACAATCGTCTGAGAAGGAGTTGAAAATTTTCCGATGGGGAGATGATGTTACTCAGAATATGAGAAAGAGGCTGGGGGTCCACAAGGCTCCCAGAAGCCAGGGGGTCGGGCCGGGGGTGGCGGCTGGGAGCCCGATCGCGGGGGGTGCCTGCACCCCCGGCGATGGGGCTCCCAGAAGCCAGGGGGGCGGGCCGGGGGTGGCGGCTGGGAGCCCGATCGCGGGGGGTGCCTGCACACCCGGCGATGGGGCTCCCAGAAGCCAGGGGGGCGGGCCGGGGGTGGCGGCTGGGAGCCCGATCGCGGGGGGTGCCTGCACCCCCGGCGATGGGGCTCCCAGAAGCCACGGGGGCGGGCCGGTGGTGGCGGCTGGGAGCCCGATCGCGGGGGGTGCCTGCACCCCCGGCGATGGGGCTCCCAGAAGCCAGGGGGGCGGGCCGGGGGTGGCGGCTGGGAGCCCGATCGCGGGGGGTGCCTGCACCCCCGGCGATGGGGCTCCCAGAAGCCAGGGGGGCGGGCCGGGGGTGGCGGCTGGGAGCCCGATCGCGGGGGGTGCCTGCACCCCCGGCGATGGGGCTCCCAGAAGCCAGGGGGGCGGGCCGGGGGTGGCGGCTGGGAGCCCGATCGCGGGGGGTGCCTGCACCCCCGGCGATGGGGCTCCCAGAAGCCAGGGGGGCGGGCCGGGGGTGGCGGCTGGGAGCCCGATCGCGGGGGGTGCCTGCACCCCCGGCGATGGGGCTCCCAGAAGCCAGGGGGGCGGGCCGGGGGTGGCGGCTGGGAGCCCGATCGCGGGGGGTGCCTGCACCCCCGGCGATGGGGCTCCCAGAAGCCAGGGGGGCGGGCCGGGGGTGGCGGCTGGGAGCCCGATCGGGGGGCGTGCCTGACCCCCCGGCGATGGGGCTCCCAGAAGCCAGGGGGGCGGGCCGGGGGTGGCGGCTGGGAGCCCGATCGCGGGGGGTGCCTGACCCCCCGGCGATGGGGCTCCTAGAAGCCAGGGGGGCGGGCCGGGGGTGGCGGCTGGGAGCCCGATCGCGGGGGGTGCCTGACCCCCCGCGATGGTGCTCCCAGAAGCCAGGGGGGCCGTCCGGGGGTGGCTCCTGGCAACCTGATCTGGATATTTGGGAGAGTAACACAAGGGGTTTTCCAGTGTCTGTAATTCTGAGATTAATATCTGTCTCTCGGCCTTGGAATATTGAGAAGGATGAAACAGGGTGAATATCCACCCTGTGCCACATTGCGAGTAATATCAGCCTGTCCCCTCCATGGGTATTAGGAACAATATCCCAGACTGGGTGTACGCCTCCTGCTGTACAGAGTGCAATATCATCCTCTCCCTCCAGGATAGTAATTACAATATCACTGGGCGGGAGCACACAGCCTGTGAATTATTATCATCCTCTCCAACTCCGTATACTAGGAACTATATCTCAGAAAAACTGTCCCCTCAGTGCCATATTCGGACTCATAGCAAAGGCTTCTTCCGGGAATATTAGGAGCAATATTACCGCGTAGCTATCCATCCATTGCTATAATTGGAGTCATGTGATACTCTACCCCCGTTCATATTAGGATCAGTGTCACGTGGTGAGTGTACACCTACTGCGATATTAAAACTAAAGTCCTGCTTTCCGACCCTGGTTATTAAGAACAGCATCACAAGTAGGTTTACACTTCCTGTGGAATGAGGAATAATAATATGATTATTACTCATCAATGATCGATTTTAATAATTATCAATGATACTAAAAATTCATAAGATACCATTATTAATTATGGATAATGATTTTCAATACATGATTATGCCTGCTTTCAACTAATTATTAATATTAATGTCATCAAATAATATTATTAGTTCCTAATACTAATCATTATTGTATTCCCAGCATCACTGGGTATTGATTTACGTCACATTAATTGCTAATATCATAATACTATTATTAATAGTGATATTACTAATAATTATGATTACAAATGGTTAACCTTTTAAACCAGTATTCATTTTTACTCTCTTTATTGTGATCATTAATATCAATAATTATTATTAATATTAATATAATTATGAATATTAATGATTAATAGACTTGCTCCTGATGTAAACCCGGGAGAGGACGATGTTAATTTCTATATCACAACGGTGTACACACCACGTGACAGAGTTTCCAAGTTCTGCTTGGGAGAGGAGGATATGACAATCAGTTTCACTGGAAGTAGAAACAACGGTGGGATACTGTTCTGAATATTCAGGGAGGAAGAGGCTGATGTGACTCCTAATACAGAGGGGGTTACTCCCTCTGAGGGTGTGCACACTGGGGGTGTACAATCGTCTGAGAAGGAGTTGAAAATTTTCCGATGGGGAGATGATGTTACTCAGAATATGAGAAAGCGGCTGGGGGTCCACAAGGCTCCCAGAAGCCAGGGGGGCGGGCCGGGGGTTGCGGCTGGGAGCCCGATCGCGGGGGGTGCCTGCACCCCCGGCGATGGGGCTCCCAGAAGCCAGGGGGGCGGGCCGGAGGTGGCGGCTGGGAGCCCGATCGCGGGGGGTGCCTGCACCCCGGCGATGGGGCTCCCAGAAGCCAGGGGGGCGGGCCGGGGGTGGCGGCTGGGAGCCCGATCGCGGGGGGTGCCTGCACCCCCGGCGATGGGGCTCCCAGAAGCCAGGGGGGCGGGCCGGGGGTGGCGGCTGGGAGCCCGATCGCGGGGGGTGCCTGCACCCCCGGCGATGGGGCTCCCAGAAGCCAGGGGGGCGGGCCGGGGGTGGCGGCTGGGAGCCCGATCGCGGGGGGTGCCTGCACCCCCGGCGATGGGGCTCCCAGAAGCCAGTGGGGCGGGCCGGGGGTGGCGGCTGGGAGCGCGATCGCGGGGGGTGCCTGCACCCCCGGCGATGGGGCACCCAGAAGCCAGGGGGGCCGTCCGGGGTTGGCTCCTGGCAACCTGATCTGGATATTTGGAAGATTATCACAAGGGGTTGTCCAGTGTCTGTGATACTGAGATTAATATCTGTCTCTCGGCCTTCTAATATTGAGAAGGATGAAAGAGGGTGAATGTCCACCCTGTGCCACATTGCGAGTAATATCAGCCTGTCCCCTCCATGGATATTAGGAACAATATCCCAGACTGGGTGTACGCCTCCTGCTGTACAGAGTGCAATATCATCCTCTCCCTCCCAGGATAGTAATTAAGAACAGCATCAAAAGTAGGTTTACACCTCCTGTGGAATGAGGAATAATAATATGATTATTAATCATCAATGATCGATTTTAATAATTATCAATGACACTAAAAATACATAAGATACCATTATTAATTATGGATAATGATTTTCAATACATGATTATGCCTGCTTTCAATTAATTATTAATATTAATGTCATCAAATAATATTATTAGTTCCTAATACTAAATATTAGGATAATTAGCCCGCGATCGGTCTCCCAGCCGCCACCCCCGGCCCGCCCCCCTGGCTTCTGGGAGCCAGAATGAGATTTGTAAAAGAGACCCCCTTAAGCTGGCTTGCTCCTTAACCATGGGAGGGTGTTGTGAGATGGTTCCTTCGATGAAACAGAAAGCAGCCCTCGCTAGATGCTAAGTCTGCCACTCCATTGACCTTGGACTTGAAGCCTCCAGACTCTGAGAAATCAGTATCCGTTGTTCATAAATCACCCAGTCTAGGCCAGGTGCGGTGGCTCACGCCTGTAATCACAGCACTTTGGAAGGCTAAGCCAAGTGGATCAAGAGGTCAAGAGATCGAGACCACCCTGGCCAACATGATGAAACCAAATGTCTACTAAAAATACAAAAAAAGAGAGAAAATGCCAGGTATTGTTTTGGGCACCTGTAGTCTCAGCTACTCGGGAGGCTGAGGCAGGAAAATCACTGGAACTCGGGAGTTGGAACTTGCAGTGAACTGAGATCACAGCACTGCTCTCCAGCCTGGGCAACAGAGCAAGGCTCCATTTCAAAATAAATAAATAAATAAATAAATAATAAATAAAATAAACCTCCCAGTCTATGGCACTTTGTCATAGCAGCCTGAATGAACTAAGACTGCTCAGTAACGAATCAAACAGAAGGCCAGGTCACAGGAACCAAAAGGAAGTCCTCCTAGAAGCAGAATGACATTAGGGAAGAAGGAACAGTGGCAGGAGGGGCAAAGTAGGACCTCAGGGCTGTTCTAGGACACCCAGGTCCCAGGCTGTGAGGCCACCTTTGGAGCTTGGCATCCTGCCAACCCAGATCAATGGCACAGGTGCCTACCGGGAGCTGTGCAGCAGACCCCCTCTTCCTCAAGGAGCCTTCTCGGGACCAGCCTTCTGGACTGGCATTGGACAAGAGCTTCACAAATGTCCTCACAATTGCATCCATGGGCAAGAAATTCCACTTCTAGAATCTTTCTTAAAGAAAAAGCAAAATGTTTAAATAAATAAATAAAACAATAAAATTAGACTCATTCCTGGAATGTTGCCAGGATATAGCTTACAAGATAGGAAAACAAGCTCAAATTATAGGAGTGTATTTAATAAAAGAATAAAAGAAAGAAAAGAATAGAACAGTCAGAAGATGGTCATATTCTAGAAGAGCTGCAGGAATAAGGGAATTAAATACAATATGCTCCAAAACCCTTTAGAGAAGGTACGCTCCGGCTCCAGACATTTGGCCTGGTTTTTTGGACAAAAGTGGTGAATTGGTCCTCTCTCCCTCTCTCTCTCCCTCTCTCTCTTTCTCCCTCTCTATGTCCTTCCCTCCATCCCTCTATCCATCCCTTTCTCTCTCTCTCCCTCTCTCTGCTTCTGCCTCCCTCCCTTTCTCCCTCTCTATCTCCCCCTTTCTCTCTCTCTCTCTCTCCCACTCTCCCCCGGCCCCTGTCTCCCTGCCTGCTTCTCTGTCCCCTCCCTGCATCCCATACACTTCGTGGTAGAAAGGCCCCTTAGGATCATCCCACATCCTCTGTGGCCATCCACACCTGCCAACCTGCCCTCTGATCTGTATACTGTCCTGGTTTATTCTGCCCACCTGAAAAAGCTCGGCCATGCAGGTAGAAGATGCTGCTGTTCTATTTCCATGATGCCAAATGCCTAGAAATTAAGGGGAAACCCCATTCACCAAAAAAATGGGATTTTATGGAGAATCTTAGCATTTACTTCTGTTATCCTCCTTTTTTTTCTTCTGTTTAGGTCTGTGTCCTGGGAAGCTCTGGGATGAACATGACTCCTGAGCACAGACGCTGCCCTGACAGAGGTTCGTGTATGCTCGGCTTCATCCTCGGAACTTTACACTCACACTTGACTCACCCACTTTACGTGTCTTTTTTTTTTTTTTTTTTTTTTTTTTGGCCTGACTTTTAGAAAACCAATCTGAGAATAAAGTTTAAAAAGAGAGTTTCTGAATCCTTAACTGAGGTCAAAATCTTGGAATGAAAGCCAAAGATGCAGTGTCCAAGGAGTCAGGGGAATGGGGGCATTTTCGAACCCAGAATCAGTCAGCAGTGGGGAGAAAACAAGGGCTTCTATGTGCGGCTCCCTGATGAGCACTCGGAAAGCAAATGCGTTTCAGTCCAGAAGAAGGTCAAGTGAGGAAATGACCTAAATGGGGCTTATTCCTTGCCCAGCCCTGAGAATAGGCTGGAGGCCCCAGGCGGGAGAGGGAGGGCCAGGCCCCATAAGCCTCTCACCATGGAAAACGATGATGGGCCAGGAAGCTGCAGAGTGAGTCGACCTTCTTGCCCTCTCTGCAGAGGCCTGGCCCTTGTGAGTGAACCCCCTCACTCCCTCTTATTATTTAGTCTGGCTACTGTTGGCATATTACAGTTGGTGATCATTTGGAACATGAGTGCTAAACTGAATTTTGTTAATTCTAATAATTTATCAGAGCATTTTTATATTTCTAGGAAACAGAATTATACATTATCCTCAGAATTATTTTATCTTTCTCGTTAATAATAACAGCCCTTCAGTCGCCCTGCCTTCCCACTGGGTGTGAGTGCATCTCTGCTAATGTGGGGCATGAGAATGGATGCCAGAGGCAGAGCAAGCAGCTCAGAGGCCATAGCAGCTATTTATTTTTTTGTTTATTTATTTATTTCTTTTGAGATGGAGTCTCACTCTGTTGCCCAGGCTGAAGTGCAATGGCGTGATCTCAGCTCACTGCAACCTCCACTTCCTGGGTTCAAGCGATTCTCCTGCCTCAGCTTCCAGAGTAGCTGGGATTACAGGCACCCACCACCATGCCAGGCTAATTTTTGGTACTCTTAGTAGAGACGGAGTTTCACCATGTTGGCAAGGTTGGTCTTGAACCCCTGGCCTCGGGTGATTCACCCACCTTGGCCTCCTAAAGTGCTGAGATTACAGGCATGAGCCACCATGCCCGGCCCATTGTGGCATCTTAATCACAGAGTGAAGAAGGCCTGGACCCAGCGTGAAGATGATGAAAAGGGGGAAGAGCAGCTCTCTCACCTATAGTGTTGCCAGGCGCTTCCAACTTTCAACATAAGGGACACTAAATAGCTTTCCCAACGAAAACAACTGAGATGTTGGGTAAAACCTACAAAAATGCATCTTTGTAAGTGCATTACTGGGCTGGCATTGAAGGATGGAATCCACAGCAGTCGATAAGGAATTGGCGGGAACCAAAGTGGAATTTATTTTTCTGTTTAGACAGTTGCACAGAGGATGGGGCATCAGAAACAAAACCGGATGTCTCTCCAAAATGAGGTCAGAAATCTGACATCTTAGACTTAAAATAAAAGCCCACCTCAGAGCAGGAGCAGCAAGGAGAGCAGCTGTCCCTGCATTGGTGCTGGGTGGAGGGAAAACCACTGACCCTGAGAACCGATGAGAAACAGTCCTCCAGGAGTTCATGCTGGAAGACCTCGAGAGCATGGGTCAAATCGACGTGGCACCAGGCGGCTGCTAACTTCACCTCTACCCCATGTGAGTGAACATCTTTGCTGAAACAATGCAACCCTGTCCTCAAAATATCTCCCCACTTAAAATTCCAAGAAAGATAAGTCCCTGTGCAAAAAGTTACAAAACATAAGTAAACAAAGTACTGTGGATACATCCAATAAATCAAGAAACAAATTGAGCAGAGCCACAAAAATCCAAAATGTGGAAAAGATCAACTGCTGGCAAAGTATCCACTGCTGTAGCTCCCGTTAAGAGACTGTATTTCATAAAAAGCTAGACACGCCCCTCTGTGGCCTCACACTTGCCTTCTCAGGCATGTCTGCCCCAGAAATGCCTTTGCACTGCCTTCTCCAAGAGACACATACGGGGCAAGAATATTTAGGCAGTGATTGTAGACATAGAAAACACTTGAAAGCCACCCAAATACATCTCTATCAAGGAAAAAAGCTGGCATAGTCACATTGTGGAATACGATACAGCTGTGAAAATGAACTGCCGTTAGAAGCATCAGCAATGAAAAATTACAGTGAACAAAGGAAATTACTGAAAAATACACTGCTATTCCATATACAGTTCACAAACTATAACATATGACATGGCTGAATAATATACAGAGAAATGATATAACTTATGAAAAGCAAGGCAAACATTAACACATTAGTCCTATGTCTGGGTGAAGAAGGGAGACCCAGGTGATCAAAGAAGGGCGTATTGTAGCCTTTCAAGACACTCGATGCTAATGCATGATGACATCAGCGCAATTATTAATCTATCAGATTATGCATTCAGTTTTGTTTGTTTGTTTGCTTTTGAGGCGGAGTTTTGCTCATGTAGCCCAGGCTAGAGTGTAATGGCACAATCTCGGCTCGCTGCAACTTCTATCTCCTGGGTTCAAACAACTCTCCCACCTCAGCCTCCCGAGTAGCTGGGATCACAGGTGCCTGCCATGATGCTCAGCTAACTTTTTGTATTTTTTTAGTAGAGACGGGTTTCACCACATTGGCCAGGCTGGTCTTGAACACCTGACCTCAAATGATCCACCCGCCTCAGCCTCCGAAAGTGCTGGGCTTACAGACATGAGCCACCATGCCCAGCCAAATTTTATAGACTCTTAGGTGTCATATATTTCATAATTAAACATATAAAACTAAATGTTTACTGTAGTTTGTAAATGAAAGAGCAATAAAAAATGTTGCAAACTTTTAAACATCAAACCTGTTGTATAGCTCATAGTGACCCTCCTATTAAGCTGTGGTAAGCTCCAATTGGTATTTCATTGCTATTTTCTAAAAACTAGGTGAACAGATGAAAAACAGAATTCAGTTTTAAAACAAGATATTAAGATAATGTTACTGGTTGAAAGTGTCCAGGTTGTTGGTGCCTTGAACCAAGAATTGGACGCAATGCAAAAATGGAGCAAGGAAAGAATGAAGCAGCAAAGCAGACATTTACGGAAAATGAAAGCACGCTCCACAGGGTGAGAGCGCCTGAGCACAGGGGGCCCGTTACTGAAGTTTCTAGGGCTTAAATCCCCTCTCGAGGTTTCCATTGGTTACTTGGTGTGTACCCTATGTAAATGAAGAGGATGAAGTAAAATTACAAAGTCATGTACTCGGTGTAAGCCCTGTGTAAATGGAGAGGATATTTCTTGTCATACCCCAAGAGTTTCCATTTCATTTCATTCTCGGAAGTCAAGGTGAATCGGCCTTATGTTCCTGCCTCCAGACCCTTTTCTCCTGCCTCCGTGGAATGGATGGCAGGACATGGAAAATGGTTTTGTCCAAATGACATGTCCCAGGGCACTGGCAGCTGAGGACAAGAGGGAACCAGTTGGTGTCACTGAGGAACGCTCACCCGTGTCTCCACACCGCACAGAACAAAGTGAGTGTCCTTGTCCTGAACCCTCTGAAGTGAGTATCTCGCCTCAGGGCTTTCATGAAACCCTTTTTAGGAGAGGCTCCTTCTCTCTCCTTCTGCAGCCACAAGGCAGCAGGGATAGCCCCTCTCTCGCTGAAGTTCTTCTTAAAAAAACAAAGAGAATAAAATACTAGAATTAATGTAATGAATAATAAAATAATGAAAATGAAAGTATGTTTTACAGAAGCAGCTCTGGAATTTCATGTATTGGTGGCATTAAAAGCAGAAAATGGGCCTATAGGCCTGGCGGGATGGCTCATGCCTGTAATCCCAGCACTTTGGGAGGCTGAGGCAGGTGGATCACGAGGTCAGGAGATCGAGACCATCCTGGCTAACACAGTGAAACACCGTCTCTACTAAAAATACAAAAAATTAGCCATGCATGATGACGGGGCCCTGTAGTCCCAGCTACTCGGGAGGCTGAGGCAGGAGAACGGCGTGAACCCGGGAGGCGGAGCTTGTAGTGAGCCAATATCACTTCACTGCACTCCAGCCTGGGCAACAGAAAAAGACTCTGTCTAAAAAAAAAAAAAAGAAAAAAGAAAATGGGCCTATAGAGCTCCATTTAATGGCAAAAAATTAAGGAAAGAATAAAAAGACTCTGCTAATAATGGTGACGTGAGCTGCTCATATTGTCATTTTCTCTGGGACATAATATTGGGGAGGAGGTGGGACCACCTGCCACCAGGTTCCAGGTGATTTTTGGGCTGTTCCCCCAAATCACTGCAGCCTCTTCCCTGCTGGTCCCTTGATCCTGCTGCTGTGCCGGGCGTCCTGAGTGGCAGGAGGCACCTCGGCAGCTTCCAGTGGGATAGGCCTGCGGCATTCTGAGCCTGAATGCCGTGATCACTAGGAAGTAAGGCGACATAAGCAGGAAGGGTTCAGGGATGGAGCAGCCGCTTCTCAGGGATCAGTCTCGGGCCCGAGCTGAGAAGAATCCCCTTTCAGGACGATGGCTCCAGGCTGAGGTCAACGCTGTTTCTGTGCGTTATGATGACTGACCTGCATCCACAGGGAAGCATATCCGGGCTCCTTGTTCCCAGGCAATGTTGGGAACACCTTGAAATGGGCACTGGTGGATTTCAATTCCAGCCTTCCAGAAGCCACTCCAAATGGAAATTGAGCTAACGGATGCAGGTGGAGTAAGTAAACAACTTTAGGTCCCAAACAACAATTTTCACATACAATATAGTGCACAGGGAAAAATAAAGCCTCGGGACCCCAACTCACAGCCAAAACGGAAAAAAATCATTAAGTTGGAAGCTGAATCATGCAAGAAACTGCATTTCCTTTTGTTCCTAAGCAGATAGCTACAGATAGCTACATCTCCACAGGAAGCTGGTCTATGTTCACCTTATCTTATATAAAGGCTTATGTAGAGGACTGATTTACCGCATGTGAGATGAAGACGTAACTGATCCTTCCCCATCTGCTCTCTTTCTCTTGCAACCTGAGGAAGACCACAGGTTCCCTCTCTCCCCTCCTGCCCACCATTTTCCTCCAGCCCACACTTCCCCTCCAGCCCACCCTTCCCTCCTGCCCACTCTTGTCCTCCAGCCCAGCCTTCCCCTCCAGCCCAGCCTTCTCCTCCAGCCCGCCTGGAAGAGGAAGAGGTCTGCAGCTTACATCAGAATCTCGAAGTTCACACCCAAAAAAGGTAAAAGATCCTGCGGGATGCTGGCATATACAACTAATGAGATAACGCTCTGGGTGTACGTCCTAGCATACAGGAAGAGCATTCTTGTTCATGGCGGTGGTTTCAAATATTTCAGTGAGTTTTCCCTTGAATGCCTCAGTCGGGAGCCACTTCAGTTCAGCGCAGGCAGCAAGGGAGCTTCAAGGACTGGTAGTTATGAATTCAAGCTTATACACAGTGACAGATCACAGGTCTGTGGAAGATACTTGTCAATCAATATTCAGAGGTAGCATTCCATAACTGAAGCATAGGGCGTATCTGACTTCATCTGACAAGGCTAAAATCATGATTGTTTTTCTAACTGGGAAATTTATGTAACTTATTTGCCAATAAACAACCATCTCTCTCTCCCCATTTTCTGACATAACACTAGTCGTTAGAGAAATGTTCCGATGATGTTCATGAAAGAACAAACCAATGTCTTCCGCTTTAATACCACGTATTTCACACATATGACTCTTGCTGCTTCCATGTGACACTAAAAATATCGGGAGTGCCAGGAAGTCTCTTTAATCATCGTTCTCCAATGTGCTCAGGAGATGAAGTCATTCTGTGAAGTGGACTTCAGTTGACACCACTGAGAAAATGTCCTAGAGAAAGTAAAACTTGTAGTGGCCTCATACTTTACAGAAATAATTCAACTTCTTTCTTTCATTTCTTTCCGGTTTTTGGACATTAATTTTAATTGGTTCAGGGCAACCTGTTTCTGCATCAAAGTCTTGGGAAGCTTCCATCTGTTTTTAAACTATACTAATATTATATTATATTATATTATACTATTTATTTATTTAGAAATAGAGTCTCACTGTGTCACTCAGGCCAAAGTGTAGTAGTATGATCACGGCTCACTGCAGTCTCAACCTCCCAGGCTCGAGCCAATCCTCAGGCCTCCACCACCTGAGTAGCTGGGACTACAGGTGTGCCACCATGTCCTGCTAACGTTTTATTTTTATTTTTTGTAGAGACAGGATCTCGTTATGTGGCCAAAGCAGGTCTCAAACTCCTGGTCTCAAGCAATCCTTGTGTCAGCCTCCTAAAGTGCTGAGATTATAGACATGAGCCATGGCACGCAGCTGATTTATTATTTTATTTTCTCAGAACTCCATACAACCTGATTCTTAATACATAAGGAAAGAGAAGCCAGTCAAAAGTGGAAGTAGTTGCACACAATGAAAGTGTCATTTGGCACTTAGACAAGAGAGGCGGATTATAAAAATAAAAGATCTACATATTGCAATTGGCTGTGGCCTTGGACTCCAGCACTTTTTATTTTTATTTTTTTAGGAGATAGTGTCTCACTCTCTTACTCAAGCTGGAGTGCAGTGATATAATCATAGCTCACTGTTATCTCAAACTCCTGAGTTCAAGTGATCCTCCTGCCTCGACCTCCCAAGTACCTGGGACTACAGATGTGCCATCGCTCCAGGCAATTTTTTTTTTTTGAATTTTTGTAGAGACGAGGTCTCCCTGTGTTGCCCAGGCTAGTCTCAAACATGTGACCTCAAGCAATCGTTCCACCTTGGCCTCTAAAGCGCTGGGGTTATAGGTGTGAGTCACTGTACCCGGCCAAGAAACCAACCCCACCTGTTTTCTATATAAAGTTTAGCATCTAGATACGAAGCAAAATAAGTTTTAAAGATCAAGGAGTCTGAAGGGAAGCTGCTGGGAGGGGAATGGGCTCAAGGCAGCGTTTTCTGGTCTACAGTTTTGCTTATTCTTGGACTTTCCAAAGTCCTGAAAGAAGCAGAAGGAAAGTGAGAAGAGAGGAAGAGGCAGGAGGAAAGGAGGAGGGCTGCGCCTCTGCGGTTGCAGATTAGCCCAAGCCGGCTCAGTGGCTGGGAAGGAAGGGAGGAAACCCCCAAGGCCGAAGGTGGAGTCAGAGTCCTGGGTCCAGCAGAGACTGGACAGGAGGAGGGTGCCGGGAGCCAAAGACCTTCCTGCTAGCACTGCAACCTCTTAAACTGCTTAGGCTTTTATCTAAATTTGATATGTCTGCATTTTGTAGACCTCCAAACCAAGTCACTCAGGGTAACCTAGACAGGAAGGGGAGGATGATAGGAGAAGGTGCCCCACCTGATGATGCCCTTCTGGCTTTTATCCATTCCTGGGAATGACTCTTTGTCCAACTCGGGGGATGCCCCTATGGGAGAATACAGTGGCGTGGACCAGCAGTGGAGAATTCCAAGTCCAAAAAACGATTGGCATTTTCAAGGAAAGTAAGAAATCATCCTGCATATATGAAATATTGGGAAAAAGGTTGTTACTAATAATTCTCAAGCGACCACTCTGGTGAGACTAGGTTTCTCTGGGAATGTGTGGAGCAGGGTGTATGTACCGAGTGAGCACCTCCCACCCTTCAGACTCCTTCAGCTCCTGTCTACTGTAGCAGTCAGAGGGCAACTCCTGTCCTCATCTCCTGAGCGACCCACTCACTCATTCACTCACTCATTCATTCACTCGTTAACTCATTCACTCACTCACTCATTCAGTCATTCACTCCTTCACTCGCTCACTCACTCATTCACTCACCCTTTTACTCACTTGCTCATTCATTTACTCATTCACTCACTCATTCACTGACCCATTCACTCACTCACTCACTCATTCACTCACCCATTCACTCACTCATTCATTCCCTCATTCACTCACTCAGTCATTCCCTAACTCACCCTTTCACTCACTCACTCATTCACTCACTTATTCACTCACTCATTCATTTCCTCATTCATTCACTCAATCATTCACTCACTCAAATCATTCACTCATTCACTCACTCATTCACCTCTTCACTCACTCATTCACTCATCCTTTACTCACACACTCACTCATTTATTGACTCATTCACTCACTCACTCGTTCATTCACTCACTTCTTCACTCCCTCATTCACTTGTTCGCTCACTGACTCATTCACTCACTCTTTCCCTCACCCATTCACTCACTCACCCACTCATCTGTTCACTCACTCATTCACCCACTCACCCATTCACTAAGTCACTCATTCATTCACTCACTCACTCATTCATTCACTCACTCACTCACTCATCACTCATTTATTCCCTCGGTCACTCACTCATTCACTCACTTATTCACTTGCTTATTCACTCACTCATTCACTAAGACGCTCATTCATTCACTTACTCACTTATTCACTCACCCATTCACTCACTCACTCATTCACTCATTGACTCCCTTGGCAATTCATTCACTCACTCACGGTCACTCATTCAGTCATTTACCCACTCACTCACTCATTTTTCCTTCCCTCATCCACTCACTCACTCATTCACTGACTGACTCACTCACTCACCCATTCACTCATTTACTCACTCATTTACTCCTTCACTCACTCACTCACTCCCTCCTTCATTCATTCATTCAGCAGCACCCATGACAGGTTCACTCTGTCCTGGGCTCTGCTGTTGCCCTGGGACTGCAGCAGGGAAGAGTCAAAGATCTCTGAATCCACAGCATTCAGAGTTCAGCCGGGGGACCTTTCGAGAAGCCCAGCAGATAGTTGAAATGCCCCACGTGTGACACTGACGAGGATGTTTTAAGAGCAGCAGGGAGGGAACAGGAGTGTGCATGGAGCCCAAAATTTCTAAGAGGGTGATCTGGGGAGGCCTCACCGTGCAGGAGACCTTGCAGGACAGACCTGTGGAAAGTGGGCAGAGTCGGTAGGGAGAGGAGGGCCTGGGTTGAGGAAAGAGCAGGCTGGGCCTGAGGTTGTCGGGTGCCTGCATGGGCCTCTGGGCAGCACCAGGATCTGAAGGGACCGGAGGACAGGCCAGTGTGGCTTGTGTGGGGTCTGTGACTCCGAGTCAGCAGAGAAGATGCCTGAATTACATCCTGATAGGTGCACCCTGACTTTGAAGCTGAGGACACCCGAGACGTGGAGGTGGGGTGGAGGTTGGGGCAGAGCAGGGGATGAGGAGGGAGCCTGTTCCGGTCCAGGTCAAAGGTGGTGGCCTGGCCCCAGTGGCTCCAGATGAAATGAAGAGCCAATAGGGACTTTCCTGAAGGACTTAGATGCCAGGGTGGAAGAGCACTGCAAGGCTTCAGCCTGAGCCCCTGGGAGGATGGAGTCACCAGGAGCTGAGGTGAGGAAGACTGAGCGATGGGGGGTTGTGTGGGGGGTGCAGAGGCCTGAGCTCAGTTTGGCCCCTGCAGATTTGAGATGCCCACTCCATGCACAGGCCGAGACAGCAGAGAAGGGGAAGAGGCTACAGCTCAGGTAGCCCTGGAATGTGCAGCCCCACATGCTGGGGCACTGGGTCATGGTGTCCTCATGGCTGGGAGCTGCTTCCCTCCTGGGATGCCAGAACTCCTTTAGGGCACATTGGCAACTCCTGTGCTCACCACTGAGGGGAAGTGGGAAGGGCAGCTGTCCCTATGCATGTTCTCCTTCAACTTGTCCTAGGCAGGTCCCAGGCAGCACCACCCTCCCAAGTGGCTCCCCTTGGCCGCTGTCCCTAGTGTTCACAGCCAGACCCTAGAAGAGGGCTGGACTCAGCGGCTCACTTCTGATGAATAGAACCAGGCAAAAGAGATGGCGGTCTCTCCTGAGATTGGATTGGGAGGAGCTGAGGTTCTGTCCACTGGAACTCTCTCCCTGGCTCTTGGTAGGTGCTAGTTCTGGCAAAGCCAGTCACCCGCCCAGGGCAGAGGGCAACCTGAAGCTGATGCCACAGAGAGACTGGGGCCTTCAGTCCAACAGCCTGCAAGCAACAGAATCCTGCCAGCAACACAGAAGTGAGCATGGAAGCAGCTCCTCCCCTGATGAGCCTGAGCCTTCAGAAGACACAGCAGCCCTAGGCAGACACCTACTGCAGCCCTGGAGAGCCCCTGGGGCAGAGGGCCCAGTGAAGCCTGCCTGAACTCCTGGCCCAAGGAGTAATCATTCCTGGGGTATAAGTGTGTGCTGGTGTGGGCCTTTGGAGTAATCTGTCAAGGGACAATAAAGAACAAGCACACGCCTCAGGTCCTACTGGGTGGAAGCTGTACGGTCAGCACGGCATGTAATATCTTCCTCTTGAATTAGAAGATTCATTGCTAAGGCCAAAGTTAAAAAAAAAAAAACAAACAAAAAACTCTAGTTGTAGCAACATTGAAATACATGACTTTCAAAAAAAAAAAAAAAGCCATAGCTATTCTTTTCCATCTTTGCTACAGGTATATATTAATATATGTTAATTCCCTGACTGACTGAGCAATGGGCCAAACTCATAAGAACAGATGTGTGAGGACCGTCAGTGACCACCCTGACCCCAGCCCTTATACACAGACAAACTTTTGAACATAATCCGTAACCTTGGGGGTCTTGACACTCTAAATTTTATTGTTTTTCATTAGCTATTTCTATTCCCTAAACAATACCTGTTCATCGCAGAGAAAAATGGCATTGCCTATACTAAGCAAAAGAAAGGAAATAAAATGCTCAGAAACATTTACATATGTATGCAGACACACACACACACACACACACACACACACACACACACACGCACGCACTCACACACAGGCTCGCACTGCGTCTAGGCCTGCCTTTTCACTTATTTGTATGTCCTGAACATATTTCCATGTCAGTAGACACATATCTTTGTAGCGGTAACAGCAACTAAATATTATTGCAGCGCATATTTTTACCATCATTTATTTAACTCATCATGTTTGAACTGTTAGGTTGTATCTATCATTTTCTGTATTACAGACAATTTGATGACAAATGACCAATCCCCTAATGTTCAATATAAAAATATCAATTGTATAAGGAGATAACGGGTATTTGGCTAAAATAAAATTCAGTGTGGCCCACCTTCTCCACATGTAACATGCTCTAAAAAGGCATGAATAATTAAATTAGCCCTTCTATTCTCCAGCACAGATCCTGAGCCCAACTGTGGGTGCAGGTGCTTAGAGCCTCGGTCTGCTCTTCTGCCCGCCAGAAGGCAAAGGCCACTCAACTGTCACCTTAATTAAGACAGCCAGGATTCGCCTCTCCCTTTTAATTAATAGAATAATGCTGAGGTTCACTGCCTGAGAGCAGCGCTCTCTGACTTTGCATTCATCAGGATAACCTAGGTGGTTTGTTTAAAAATACACATTTCCTGGCTGAGCTCCCAGAAACTGGACTTCAGTGGTTTAATGGGGGTGTGCATAGGACAGGTGATTCTGAGGACCACGAGGGGTTAGGAATTTCGCCGTTAATTCTGGCCAAGGGAGAGATTAGACCATCCAGCATTGTCTGCAGCATATATATTTTTTTCCTCTTTTGCAATGAATATTTGATGCTCAGCGGGATGAGCCCCAGGATGAGGCACACATCCAAGAAAAATCCATGCCTCTCCATCTTTTCCCCAGGATTGCCCTTTGGTGAGACTCTCCTTTGCGATTGCTTCACTTTCCCGGGTTCATAGAACAAACCTCTTCTTAGTCTCTTTTGTTGTTTCCTATCTGTTCAACAAACACCCACTGCGCAGGACCATCCTCCGGAAAGCCCTCGAGTGGGGCCGTTTGGGAGCCCTTCTTCGTGGGGTGAGCACTGAAGGAACCGGGATCCCATAAGCCCGTGCTTTTGTAGGGGCTGCTCCCTGTCCCATCGCAGGTAACTGGCACCAGGCTGTTAAGCTGTGGATGGGCAACTGGCACAGCGCTTTGGATGTGCGTATTTCAGCACGTGGAGTTGGCCGGTGAAGTCAGCCGAGGTCGGCACAGCGTACAGCAGCGCGCCTGTCCGTAGGGAGGAAGGGTCGTCCCGCCTCCCCGCCAGGTCAGTCCCGTTGCGCCTCCTCCTATCCCACTCTGACTTTCGCGCGCCCATGCGTCTCTGAGGGTAGCGCCCCGATACTCTCCCCCACCCCAAGGATTCTTCTCCCCACGGGACGAGCTGGGGGCCCGGGAGCGCCACAGACCCCGTGGACCCGGGAAATCGCAGCTTCGTCATAGCTA
>NW_027257815.1:0-24016 GCF_043159975.1 Macaca nemestrina
TAATTAATAATGGTATCTTATGAATTTTTAGTATCATTGATAATTATTAAAATCGATCATTGATGAGTAATAATCATATTATTATTCCTCATCCACAGGAAGTGTAAACCTACTTGTGATGCTGTTCTTAATAACCAGGGTCGGAAAGCAGGACTTTAGTTTTAATATCGCAGTAGGTGTACACTCACCACGTGACACTGATCCTAATATGAACGGGGGTAGAGTATCACATGACTCCAATTATAGCAATGGATGGATAGCTACGCGGTAATATTGCTCCTAATATTCCCGGAAGAAGCCTTTGCTATTAGTCCGAATATGGCACTGAGGGGACAGTTTTTCTGAGATATAGTTCCTAGTATACGGAGTTGGAGAGGATGATAATAATTCCCAGGCTGTGTGCTCCCGCCCAGTGATATTGTAATTACTATCCTGGGAGGGAGAGGATGATATTGCACTCTGTACAGCAGGAGGCGTACACCCACTCTGGGATATTGTTCCTAATACCCATGGAGGGGACAGGCTGATATTACTCGCAATGTGGCACAGGGTGGACAATCACCCTGTTTCATCCTTCTCAATATTCCGAGGCCGAGAGACAGGTATTAATCTCAGAATTACAGACACTGGAAAACCCCTTGTGATACTCTTCCAAATATCCAGATCAGGTTGCCAGGAGCCACCCCCGGACGGCCCCCCTGGCTTCTGGGAGCCCCATCGCCGGGGGTGCAGGCACCCCCCGCGATCGGGCTCCCAGCCGCCACCCCCGGCCCGCCCCCCTGGCTTCTGGGAGCCCCATCGCCGGGGGTGCAGGCACCCCCGGCGATCGGGCTCCCAGCCGCCACGCCCGGCCCGCCCCCCTGGCTTCGGGGAGCCCCATCGCCGGGGGTGCAGGCACCCCCCGCGATCGGGCTCCCAGCCGCCACCCCCGGCCCGCCACCCTGGCTTCGGGGAGCCCCATCGCCGGGGGTGCAGGCACCCCCCGCGATCGGGCTCCCAGCCGCCACCCCCGGCCCGCCCCCCTGGCTTCGGGGAGCCCCATCGCCGGGGGTGCAGGCACCCCCCGCGATCGGGCTCCCAGCCGCCACCCCCCGGCCCGCCCCCCTGGCTTCGGGGAGCCCCATCGCCGGGGGTGCAGGCACCCCCCGCGATCGGGCTCCCAGCCGCCACCCCCGGCCCGCCCCCCTGGCTTCTGGGAGCCTTGTGGACCCCCAGCCTCTTTCTCATATTCTGAGTAACATCATCTCCCCATCGGAAAATTTTCAACTCCTTCTCAGACGATTGTACACCCCCAGTGTGCACACCCTCAGAGGGAGTAACCCCCTCTGTATTAGGAGTCACATCAGCCTCTTCCTCCCTGAATATTCAGAACAGTGTCCCACCGTTGTTTCTACTTCCAGTGAAACTGATTGTCATATCCTCCTCTCCCAAGCAGAAGTTGGAAACTCTGTCACGTGGGGTGTACACCGTTGTGATATAGAAATTAACATCGTCCTCTCCCGGGTTTACATCAGGAGCAAGTCTATTAATCATTAATATTCATAATTATATTAATATTAATAATAATTATTGATATTAATGATCACAATAAAGAGAGTAAAAATGAATACTGGTTTAAAAGGTTAACCATTTGTAATCATAATTATTAGTAATATCACTATTAATAATAATATTATGATATTAGCAATTAATGTGACTTAAATCAATACCCAGTGATGCTGGGAATACAATAATGATTAGTATTAGGAACTAATAATATTATTTGATGACATTAATATTAATAATTGATTGAAAGCAGGCATAATCATGTATTGAAAATCATTATCCATAATTAATAATGGTATCTTATGAATTTTTAGTATCATTGATAATTATTAAAATCGATCATTGATGAGTAATAATCATATTATTATTCCTCATCCACAGGAAGTGTAAACCTACTTGTGATGCTGTTCTTAATAACCAGGGTCGGAAAGCAGGACTTTAGTTTTAATATCGCAGTAGGTGTACATTCACCACGTGACACTGATCCTAATATGAACGGGGGTAGAGTATCACATGACTCCAATTATAGCAATGGATGGATAGCTACGCGGTAATATTGCTCCTAATATTCCCGGAAGAAGCCTTTGCTATTAGTCCGAATATGGCACTGAGGGGACAGTTTTTCTGAGATATAGTTCCTAGTATACGGAGTTGGAGAGGATGATAATAATTCCCAGGCTGTGTGCTCCCGCCCAGTGATATTGTAATTACTATCCTGGGAGGGAGAGGATGATATTGCACTCTGTACAGCAGGAGGCGTACACCCAGTCTGGGATATTGTTCCTAATACCCATGGAGGGGACAGGCTGATATTACTCGCAATGTGGCACAGGGTGGACAATCACCCTGTTTCATCCTTCTCAATATTCCGAGGCCGAGAGACAGATATTAATCTCAGAATTACAGACACTGGAAAACCCCTTGTGATACTCTTCCAAATATCCAGATCAGGTTGCCAGGAGCCACCCCCGGACGGCCCCCCTGGCTTCTGGGAGCCCCATCGCCGGGGGTGCAGGCACCCCCCGCGATCGGGCTCCCAGCCGCCACCCCCGGCCCGCCCCCCTGGCTTCTGGGAGCCCCATCGCCGGGGGTGCAGGCACCCCCGGCGATCGGGCTCCCAGCCGCCACCCCCGGCCCGCCCCCCTGGCTTCTGGGAGCCCCATCGCCGGGGGTGCAGGCACCCCCGGCGATCGGGCTCCCAGCAGCCACCCCCGGCCCGCCCCCCTGGCTTCTGGGAGCCCCATCGCCGGGGGTGCAGGCACCCCCCGCGATCGGGCTCCCAGCCGCCACCCCCGGCCCGCCCCCCTGGCTTCTGGGAGCCCCATCGCCGGGGGTGCAGGCACCCCCCCGCGATCGGGCTCCCAGCCGCCACCCCCGGCCCGCCCCCCTGGCTTCTGGGAGCCCCATCGCCGGGGGTGCAGGCACCCCCCGCGATCGGGCTCCCAGCCGCCACCCCCGGCCCGCCCCCCTGCCTTCTGGGAGCCCCATCGCCGGGGGTGCAGGCACCCCCCGCGATCGGGCTCCCAGCCGCCACCCCCGGCCCGCCCCCCTGGCTTCTGGGAGCCCCATCGCCGGGGGTGCAGGCACCCCCCGCGATCGGGCTCCCAGCCGCCACCCCCGGCCCGCCCCCCTGGCTTCTGGGAGCCTTGTGGACCCCCAGCCTCTTTCTCATATTCTGAGTAACATCATCTCCCCATCGGAAAATTTTCAACTCCTTCTCAGACGATTGTACACCCCCAGTGTGCACACCCTCAGAGGGAGTAACCCCCTCTGTATTAGGAGTCACATCAGCCTCTTCCTCCCTGAATATTCAGAACAGTGTCCCCCGTTGTTTCTACTTCCAGTGAAACTGATTGTCATATCCTCCTCTCCCAAGCAGAAGTTGGAAACTCTGTCACGTGGGGTGTACACCGTTGTGATATAGAAATTAACATCGTCCTCTCCCGGGTTTACATCAGGAGCAAGTCTATTAATCATTAATATTCATAATTATATTAATATTAATAATAATTATTGATATTAATGATCACAATAAAGAGAGTAAAAATGAATACTGGTTTAAAAGGTTAACCATTTGTAATCATAATTATTAGTAATATCACTATTAATAATAATATTATGATATTAGCAATTAATGTGACTTAAATCAATACCCAGTGATGCTGGGAATACAATAATGATTAGTATTAGGAACTAATAATATTATTTGATGACATTAATATTAATAATTGATTGAAAGCAGGCATAATCATGTATTGAAAATCATTATCCATAATTAATAATGGTATCTTATGAATTTTTAGTATCATTGATAATTATTAAAATCGATCATTGATGAGTAATAATCATATTATTATTCCTCATCCACAGGAAGTGTAAACCTACTTGTGATGCTGTTCTTAATAACCAGGGTCGGAAAGCAGGACTTTAGTTTTAATATCGCAGTAGGTGTACACTCACCACGTGACACTGATCCTAATATGAACGGGGGTAGAGTATCACATGACTCCAATTATAGCAATGGATGGATAGCTACGCGGTAATATTGCTCCTAATATTCCCGGAAGAAGCCTTTGCTATTAGTCCGAATATGGCACTGAGGGGACAGTTTTTCTGAGATATAGTTCCTAGTATACGGAGTTGGAGAGGATGATAATAATTCCCAGGCTGTGTGCTCCCGCCCAGTGATATTGTAATTACTATCCTGGGAGGGAGAGGATGATATTGCACTCTGTACAGCAGGAGGCGTACACCCAGTCTGGGATATTGTTCCTAATACCCATGGAGGGGACAGGCTGATATTACTCGCAATGTGGCACAGGGTGGACAATCACCCTGTTTCATCCTTCTCAATATTCCGAGGCCGAGAGACAGATATTAATCTCAGAATTACAGACACTGGAAAACCCCTTGTGATACTCTTCCAAATATCCAGATCAGGTTGCCAGGAGCCACCCCCGGACGGCCCCCCTGGCTTCTGGGAGCCCCATCGCCGGGGGTGCAGGCACCCCCGGCGATCGGGCTCCCAGCCGCCACCCCCGGCCCGCCCCCCTGGCTTCTGGGAGCCCCATCGCCGGGGGTGCAGGCACCCCCCGCGATCAGGCTCCCAGCCGCCACCCCCGGCCCGCCCCCCTGGCTTCTGGGAGCCCCATCGCCGGGCGTGCAGGCACCCCCCGCGATCGGGCTCCCAGCCGCCACCCCCGGCCCGCCCCCCTGGCTTCTGGGAGCCCCATCGCCGGGGGTGCAGGCACCCCCCGCGATCGGGCTCCCAGCCGCCACCCCCGGCCCGCCCCAATGGCTTCTGGGAGCCCCATCGCCGGGGGTGCAGGCACCCCCCGCGATCGGGCTCCCAGCCGCCACCCCCGGCCCGCCCCCCTGGCTTCTGGGAGCCCCATCGCCGGGGGTGCAGGCACCCCCCGCGATCGGGCTCCCAGCCGCCACCCCCGGACCGCCCCCCTGGCTTCGGGGAGCCCCATCGCCGGGGGTGCAGGCACCCCCCGCGATCGGGCTCCCAGCCGCCACCCCCGGCCTGCCCCCCTGGCTTCGGGGAGCCCCATCGCCGGGGGTGCAGGCACCCCCCGCGATCGGGCTCCCAGCCGCCACCCCCGGCCCGCCCCCCTGGCTTCTGGGAGCCCCATCGCCGGGGGTGCAGGCACCCCCCGCGATCGGGCTCCCAGCCGCCACCCCCGGCCCGCCCCCCTGGCTTCTGGGAGCCTTGTGGACCCCCAGCCTCTTTCTCATATTCTGAGTAACATCATCTCCCCATCGGAAAATTTTCAACTCCTTCTCAGACGATTGTACACCCCCAGTGTGCACACCCTCAGAGGGAGTAACCCCCTCTGTATTAGGAGTCACATCAGCCTCTTCCTCCCTGAATATTCAGAACAGTGTCCCACCGTTGTTTCTACTTCCAGTGAAACTGATTGTCATATCCTCCTCTCCCAAGCAGAAGTTGGAAACTCTGTCACGTGGGGTGTACACCGTTGTGATATAGAAATTAACAATGTCCTCTCCCGGGTTTACATCAGGAGCAAGTCTATTAATCATTAATATTCATAATTATATTAATATTAATAATAATTATTGATATTAATGATCACAATAAAGAGAGTAAAAATGAATACTGGTTTAAAAGGTTAACCATTTGTAATCATAATTATTAGTAATATCACTATTAATAATAATATTATGATATTAGCAATTAATGTGACTTAAATCAATACCCAGTGATGCTGGGAATACAATAATGATTAGTATTAGGAACTAATAATATTATTTGATGACATTAATATTAATAATTAATTGAAAGCAGGCATAATCATGTATTGAAAATCATTATCCATAATTAATAATGGTATCTTATGAATTTTTAGTATAATTGATAATTATTAAAATCGATCATTGATGAGTAATAATCATATTATTATTCCTCATCCACAGGAAGTGTAAACCTACTTGTGATGCTGTTCTTAATAACCAGGGTCGGAAAGCAGGACTTTAGTTTTAATATCGCAGTAGGTGTACACTCACCACGTGACACTGATCCTAATATGAACGGGGGTAGAGTATCACATGACTCCAATTATAGCAATGGATGGATAGCTACGCGGTAATATTGCTCCTAATATTCCCGGAAGAAGCCTTTGCTATTAGTCCGAATATGGCACTGAGGGGACAGTTTTTCTGAGATATAGTTCCTAGTATACGGAGTTGGAGAGGATGATAATAATTCCCAGGCTGTGTGCTCCCGCCCAGTGATATTGTAATTACTATCCTGGGAGGGAGAGGATGATATTGCACTCTGTACAGCAGGAGGCGTACACCCAGTCTGGGATATTGTTCCTAATACCCATGGAGGGAACAGGCTGATATTACTCGCAATGTGGCACAGGGTGGACATTCACCCTGTTTCATCCTTCTCAATATTCCGAGGCCGAGAGACAGATATTAATCTCAGAATTACAGACACTGGAAAACCCCTTGTGATACTCTTCCAAATATCCAGATCAGGTTGCCAGGAGCCACCCCCGGACGGCCCCCCTGGCTTCTGGGAGCACCATCGCGGGGGGGTCAGGCACCCCCCACGATCGGGCTCCCAGCCGCCACACCCGGCCCGCCCCCCTGGCTTCTGGGAGCCCCATCGCCGGGGGTGCAGGCACCCCCGGCGATCGGGCTCCCAGCCGCCACCCCCGGCCCGCCCCCCTGGCTTCTGGGAGCCCCATCGCCGGGTGTGCTGGCACCCCCCGCGATCGGGCTCCCAGCCGCCACCCCCGGCCCGCCCCCCTGGCTTCTGGGAGCCCCATCGCCGGGGGTGCAGGCACCCCCCGCGATCGGGCTCCCAGCCGCCACCCCCGGCCCGCCCCCCTGGCTTCTGGGAGCCCCATCGCCGGGGGTGCAGGCACCCCCCGCGATCGGGCTCCCAGCCGCCACCCCCGGCCCGCCCCCCTGGCTTCTGGGAGCCCCATCGCCGGGGGTGCAGGCACCCCCCGCGATCGGGCTCCCAGCCGCCACCCCCGGCACGCCCCCCTGGCTTCGGGGAGCCCCATCGCCGGGGGTGCAGGCACCCCCCGCGATCGGGCTCCCAGCCGCCACCCCCGGCACGCCCCCCTGGCTTCGGGGAGCCCCATCGCCGGGGGTGCAGGCACCCCCCGCGATCGGGCTCCCAGCCGCCACCCCCGGCCCGCCCCCCTGGCTTCTGGGAGCCCCATCGCCGGTGCAGGCACCCCCCGCGCCCTGGCTTCGGGGAGCCCCATCGCCGGGGGTGCAGGCACCCCCCGCGATCGGGCTCCCAGCCGCCACCCCCGGCCCGCCCCCCTGGCTTCGGGGAGCCCCATCGCCGGGGGTGAAGGCACCCCCCGCGATCGGGCTCCCAGCCGCCACCCCCGGCCCGCCCCCCTAGCTTCGGGGAGCCCCATCGCCGGGGGTGCAGGCACCCCCCGCGATCGGGCTCCCAGCCGCCACCCCCGGCCCGCCCCCCTGGCTTCGGGGAGCCCCATCGCCGGGGGTGCAGGCACACCCCGCGATCGGGCTCCCAGCCGCCACCCCCGGCCCGCCCCCTTGGCTTCGGGGAGCCCCATCGCCGGGGGTGCAGGCACCCCCCGCGATCGGGCTCCCAGCCGCCACCCCCGGCCCGCCCCCCTGGCTTCTGGGAGCCCCATCGCCGGGGGTGCAGGCACCCCCCGCGATCGGGCTCCCAGCCGCCACCCCCGGCCCGCCCCCCTGGCTTCGGGGAGCCCCATCGCCGGGGGTGCAGGCACCCCCCGCGATCGGGCTCCCAGCCGCCACCCCCGGCCCGCCCCCCTGGCTTCGGGGAGCCCCATCGCCGGGGGTGCAGGCACCCCCCGCGATCGGGCTCCCAGCCGCCACGCCCGGCCCGCCCCCCTGGCTTCGGGGAGCCCCATCGCCGGGGGTGCAGGCACCCCCCGCGATCGGGCTCCCAGCCGCCACCCCCGGCCCGCCCCCCTGGCTTCGGGGAGCCCCATCGCCGGGGGTGCAGGCACCCCCCACGATCGGGCTCCCAGCCGCCACCCCCGGCCCGCCCCCCTGGCTTCGGGGAGCCCCATCGCCGGGGGTGCAGGCACCCCCCGCGATCGGGCTCCCAGCCGCCACCCCCGGCCCGCCCCCCTGGCTTCGGGGAGCCCCATCGCCGGGGGTGCAGGCACCCCCCGCGATCGGGCTCCCAGCCGCCACCCCCGGCCCGCCCCCCTGGCTTCTGGGAGCCTTGTGGACCCCCAGCCTCTTTCTCATATTCTGAGTAACATCATCTCCCCATCGGAAAATTTTCAACTCCTTCTCAGACGATTGTACACCCCCAGTGTGCACACCCTCAGAGGGAGTAACCCCCTCTGTATTAGGAGTCACATCAGCCTCTTCCTCCCTGAATATTCAGAACAGTGTCCCACCGTCGTTTCTACTTCCAGTGAAACTGATTGTCATATCCTCCTCTCCCAAGCAGAAGTTGGAAACTCTGTCACGTGGGGTGTACACCGTTGTGATATAGAAATTAACATCGTCCTCTCCCGGGTTTACATCAGGAGCAAGTCTATTAATCATTAATATTCATAATTATATTAATATTAATAATAATTATTGATATTAATGATCACAATAAAGAGAGTAAAAATGAATACTGGTTTAAAAGGTTAACCATTTGTAATCATAATTATTAGTAATATCACTATTAATAATAATATTATGATATTAGCAATTAATGTGACTTAAATCAATACCCAGTGATGCTGGGAATACAATAATGATTAGTATTAGGAACTAATAATATTATTTGATGACATTAATATTAATAATTGATTGAAAGCAGGCATAATCATGTATTGAAAATCATTATCCATAATTAATAATGGTATCTTATGAATTTTTAGTATCATTGATAATTATTAAAATCGATCATTGATGAGTAATAATCATATTATTATTCCTCATCCACAGGAAGTGTAAACCTACTTGTGATGCTGTTCTTAATAACCAGGGTCGGAAAGCAGGACTTTAGTTTTAATATCGCAGTAGGTGTACATTCACCACGTGACACTGATCCTAATATGAACGGGGGTAGAGTATCACATGACTCCAATTATAGCAATGGATGGATAGCTACGCGGTAATATTGCTCCTAATATTCCCGGAAGAAGCCTTTGCTATTAGTCCGAATATGGCACTGAGGGGACAGTTTTTCTGAGATATAGTTCCTAGTATACGGAGTTGGAGAGGATGATAATAATTCCCAGGCTGTGTGCTCCCGCCCAGTGATATTGTAATTACTATCCTGGGAGGGAGAGGATGATATTGCACTCTGTACAGCAGGAGGCGTACACCCAGTCTGGGATATTGTTCCTAATACCCATGGAGGGGACAGGCTGATATTACTCGCAATGTGGCACAGGGTGGACAATCACCCTGTTTCATCCTTCTCAATATTCCGAGGCCGAGAGACAGATATTAATCTCAGAATTACAGACACTGGAAAACCCCTTGTGATACTCTTCCAAATATCCAGATCAGGTTGCCAGGAGCCACCCCCGGACGGCCCCCCTGGCTTCTGGGAGCCCCATCGCCGGGGGTGCAGGCACCCCCCGCGATGGGGCTCCCAGCCGCCACCCCCGGCCCGCCCCCCTGGCTTCTGGGAGCCCCATCGCCGGGGGTGCAGGCACCCCCCGCGATCGGGCTCCCAGCCGCCACCCCCGGCCCGCCCCCCTGGCTTCTGGGAGCCCCATCGCCGGGGGTGCAGGCACCCCCCGCGATCGGGCTCCCAGCCGCCAACCCCGGCCCGCCCCCCTGGCTTCTGGGAGCCCCATCGCCGGGGGTGCAGGCACCCCCCGCGATCGGGCTCCCAGCCGCCACCCCCGGCCCGCCCCCCTGGCTTCTGGGAGCCCCATCGCCGGTGGTGCAGGCACCCCCCGCGATCGGGCTCCCAGCCGCCACCCCCGGCCCGCCCCCCTGGCTTCTGGGAGCCCCATCGCCGGGGGTGCAGGCACCCCCCGCGATCGGGCTCCCAGCCGCCACCCCCGGCCCGCCCCCCTGGCTTCTGGGAGCCCCATCGCCGGGGGTGCAGGCACCCCCCGCGATCGGGCTCCCAGCCGCCACCCCCGGCACGCCCCCCTGGCTTCGGGGAGCCCCATCGCCGGGGGTGCAGGCACCCCCCGCGATCGGGCTCCCAGCCGCCACCCCCGGCCCGCCCCCCTGGCTTCTGGGAGCCCCATCGCCGGTGCAGGCACCCCCCGCGATCGGGCTCCCAGCCGCCACCCCCGGCCCGCCCCCCTGGCTTCGGGGAGCCCCATCGCCGGGGGTGCAGGCACGCCCCGCGATCGGGCTCCCAGCCGCCACCCCCGGCCCGCCCCCCTGGCTTCGGGGAGCCCCATCGCCGGGGGTGCAGGCACCCCCCGCGATCGGGCTCCCAGCCGCCACGCCCGGCCCGCCCCCCTGGCTTCTGGGAGCCCCATCGCCGGGGGTGCAGGCACCCCCCGCGATCGGGCTCCCAGCCGCCACCCCCGGCCCGCCCCCCTGGCTTCGGGGAGCCCCATCGCCGGGGGTGCAGGCACCCCCCGCGATCGGGCTCCCAGCCGCCACCCCCGGCCCGCCCCCCTGGCTTCGGGGAGCCCCATCGCCGGGGGTGCAGGCACCCCCCGCGATCGGGCTCCCAGCCGCCACCCCCGGCCCGCCCCCCTGGCTTCGGGGAGCCCCATCGCCGGGGGTGCAGGCACCCCCCGCGATCGGGCTCCCAGCCGCCACCCCCGGCCCGCCCCCCTGGCTTCTGGGAGCCTTGTGGACCCCCAGCCTCTTTCTCATATTCTGAGTAACATCATCTCCCCATCGGAAAATTTTCAACTCCTTCTCAGACGATTGTACACCCCCAGTGTGCACACCCTCAGAGGGAGTAACCCCCTCTGTATTAGGAGTCACATCAGCCTCTTCCTCCCTGAATATTCAGAACAGTGTCCCACCGTCGTTTCTACTTCCAGTGAAACTGATTGTCATATCCTCCTCTCCCAAGCAGAAGTTGGAAACTCTGTCACGTGGGGTGTACACCGTTGTGATATAGAAATTAACATCGTCCTCTCCCGGGTTTACATCAGGAGCAAGTCTATTAATCATTAATATTCATAATTATATTAATATTAATAATAATTATTGATATTAATGATCACAATAAAGAGAGTAAAAATGAATACTGGTTTAAAAGGTTAACCATTTGTAATCATAATTATTAGTAATATCACTATTAATAATAATATTATGATATTAGCAATTAATGTGACTTAAATCAATACCCAGTGATGCTGGGAATACAATAATGATTAGTATTAGGAACTAATAATATTATTTGATGACATTAATATTAATAATTGATTGAAAGCAGGCATAATCATGTATTGAAAATCATTATCCATAATTAATAATGGTATCTTATGAATTTTTAGTATCATTGATAATTATTAAAATCGATCATTGATGAGTAATAATCATATTATTATTCCTCATCCACAGGAAGTGTAAACCTACTTGTGATGCTGTTCTTAATAACCAGGGTCGGAAAGCAGGACTTTAGTTTTAATATCGCAGTAGGTGTACATTCACCACGTGACACTGATCCTAATATGAACGGGGGTAGAGTATCACATGACTCCAATTATAGCAATGGATGGATAGCTACGCGGTAATATTGCTCCTAATATTCCCGGAAGAAGCCTTTGCTATTAGTCCGAATATGGCACTGAGGGGACAGTTTTTCTGAGATATAGTTCCTAGTATACGGAGTTGGAGAGGATGATAATAATTCCCAGGCTGTGTGCTCCCGCCCAGTGATATTGTAATTACTATCCTGGGAGGGAGAGGATGATATTGCACTCTGTACAGCAGGAGGCGTACACCCAGTCTGGGATATTGTTCCTAATACCCATGGAGGGGACAGGCTGATATTACTCGCAATGTGGCACAGGGTGGACAATCACCCTGTTTCATCCTTCTCAATATTCCGAGGCCGAGAGACAGATATTAATCTCAGAATTACAGACACTGGAAAACCCCTTGTGATACTCTTCCAAATATCCAGATCAGGTTGCCAGGAGCCACCCCCGGACGGCCCCCCTGGCTTCTGGGAGCCCCATCGCCGGGGGTGCAGGCACCCCCCGCGATGGGGCTCCCAGCCGCCACCCCCGGCCCGCCCCCCTGGCTTCTGGGAGCCCCATCGCCGGGGGTGCAGGCACCCCCCGCGATCGGGCTCCCAGCCGCCACCCCCGGCCCGCCCCCCTGGCTTCTGGGAGCCCCATCGCCGGGGGTGCAGGCACCCCCCGCGATCGGGCTCCCAGCCGCCAACCCCGGCCCGCCCCCCTGGCTTCTGGGAGCCCCATCGCCGGGGGTGCAGGCACCCCCCGCGATCGGGCTCCCAGCCGCCACCCCCGGCCCGCCCCCCTGGCTTCTGGGAGCCCCATCGCCGGTGGTGCAGGCACCCCCCGCGATCGGGCTCCCAGCCGCCACCCCCGGCCCGCCCCCCTGGCTTCTGGGAGCCCCATCGCCGGGGGTGCAGGCACCCCCCGCGATCGGGCTCCCAGCCGCCACCCCCGGCCCGCCCCCCTGGCTTCTGGGAGCCCCATCGCCGGGGGTGCAGGCACCCCCCGCGATCGGGCTCCCAGCCGCCACCCCCGGCACGCCCCCCTGGCTTCGGGGAGCCCCATCGCCGGGGGTGCAGGCACCCCCCCGCGATCGGGCTCCCAGCCGCCACCCCCGGCCCGCCCCCCTGGCTTCTGGGAGCCCCATCGCCGGTGCAGGCACCCCCCGCGATCGGGCTCCCAGCCGCCACCCCCGGCCCGCCCCCCTGGCTTCGGGGAGCCCCATCGCCGGGGGTGCAGGCACGCCCCGCGATCGGGCTCCCAGCCGCCACCCCCGGCCCGCCCCCCTGGCTTCGGGGAGCCCCATCGCCGGGGGTGCAGGCACCCCCCCGCGATCGGGCTCCCAGCCGCCACGCCCGGCCCGCCCCCCTGGCTTCGGGGAGCCCCATCGCCGGGGGTGCAGGCACCCCCCGCGATCGGGCTCCCAGCCGCCACCCCCGGCCCGCCCCCCCTGGCTTCGGGGAGCCCATCGCCGGGGGTGCAGGCACCCCCCGCGATCGGGCTCCCAGCCGCCACCCCCGGCCCGCCCCCCTGGCTTCGGGGAGCCCCATCGCCGGGGGTGCAGGCACCCCCCGCGATCGGGCTCCCAGCCGCCACCCCCGGCCCGCCCCCCTGGCTTCGGGGAGCCCCATCGCCGGGGGTGCAGGCACCCCCCGCGATCGGGCTCCCAGCCGCCACCCCCGGCCCGCCCCCCTGGCTTCTGGGAGCCTTGTGGACCCCCAGCCTCTTTCTCATATTCTGAGTAACATCATCTCCCCATCGGAAAATTTTCAACTCCTTCTCAGACGATTGTACACCCCAGTGTGCACACCCTCAGAGGGAGTAACCCCCTCTGTATTAGGAGTCACATCAGCCTCTTCCTCCCTGAATATTCAGAACAGTGTCCCACCGTTGTTTCTACTTCCAGTGAAACTGATTGTCATATCCTCCTCTCCCAAGCAGAAGTTGGAAACTCTGTCACGTGGGGTGTACACCGTTGTGATATAGAAATTAACATCGTCCTCTCCCGGGTTTACATCAGGAGCAAGTCTATTAATCATTAATATTCATAATTATATTAATATTAATAATAATTATTGATATTAATGATCACAATAAAGAGAGTAAAAATGAATACTGGTTTAAAAGGTTAACCATTTGTAATCATAATTATTAGTAATATCACTATTAATAATAATATTATGATATTAGCAATTAATGTGACTTAAATCAATACCCAGTGATGCTGGGAATACAATAATGATTAGTATTAGGAACTAATAATATTATTTGATGACATTAATATTAATAATTGATTGAAAGCAGGCATAATCATGTATTGAAAATCATTATCCATAATTAATAATGGTATCTTATGAATTTTTAGTATCATTGATAATTATTAAAATCGATCATTGATGAGTAATAATCATATTATTATTCCTCATCCACAGGAAGTGTAAACCTACTTGTGATGCTGTTCTTAATAACCAGGGTCGGAAAGCAGGACTTTAGTTTTAATATCGCAGTAGGTGTACATTCACCACGTGACACTGATCCTAATATGAACGGGGGTAGAGTATCACATGACTCCAATTATAGCAATGGATGGATAGCTACGCGGTAATATTGCTCCTAATATTCCCGGAAGAAACCTTTGCTATTAGTCCGAATATGGCACTGAGGGGACAGTTTTTCTGAGATATAGTCCTAGTATACGGAGTTGGAGAGGATGATAATAATTCCCAGGCTGTGTGCTCCCGCCCAGTGATATTGTAATTACTATCCTGGGAGGGAGAGGATGATATTGCACTCTGTACAGCAGGAGGCGTACACCCAGTCTGGGATATTGTTCCTAATACCCATGGAGGGGACAGGCTGATATTACTCGCAATGTGGCACAGGGTGGACAATCACCCTGTTTCATCCTTCTCAATATTCCGAGGCCGAGAGACAGATATTAATCTCAGAATTACAGACACTGGAAAACCCCTTGTGATACTCTTCCAAATATCCAGATCAGGTTGCCAGGAGCCACCCCCGGACGGCCCCCCTGCTTCTGGGAGCCCCATCGCCGGGGGTGCAGGCACCCCCCGCGATCGGGCTCCCAGCCGCCACCCCCGGCCCGCCCCCCTGGCTTCTGGGAGCCCCATCGCCGGGGGTGCAGGCACCCCCGGCGATCGGGCTCCCAGCCGCCACGCCCGGCCCGCCCCCCTGGCTTCGGGGAGCCCCATCGCCGGCGTGCAGGCACCCCCCGCGATCCGGGCTCCCAGCCGCCACCCCCGGCCCGCCCCCCTGGCTTCTGGGAGCCCCATCGCCGGGGGTGCAGGCACCCCCGGCGATCGGGCTCCCAGCCGCCACCCCCGGCCCGCCCCCCTGGCTTCTGGGAGCCCCATCGCCGGGGGTGCAGGCACCCCCCGCGATCGGGCTCCCAGCCGCCACCCCCGGCCCGCCCCCCTGGCTTCTGGGAGCCCCATCGCCGGGCGTGCAGGCACCCCCCGCGATCGGGCTCCCAGCCGCCACCCCCGGCCCGCCCCCCTGGCTTCTGGGAGCCCCATCGCCGGGGGTGCAGGCACCCCCCGCGATCGGGCTCCCAGCCGCCACCCCCGGCCCGCCCCCCTGGCTTCTGGGAGCCCCATCGCCGGGCGTGCAGGCACCCCCCGCGATCGGGCTCCCAGCCGCCACCCCCGGCCCGCCCCCCTGGCTTCTGGGAGCCCCATCGCCGGGGGTGCAGGCACCCCCCGCGATCGGGCTCCCAGCCGCCACCCCCGGCCCGCCCCCCTGGCTTCTGGGAGCCCCATCGCCGGGGGTGCAGGCACCCCCCGCGATCGGGCTCCCAGCCGCCACCCCCGGCCCGCCCCCCTGGCTTCTGGGAGCCCCATCGCCGGGGGTGCAGGCACCCCCCGCGATCGGGCTCCCAGCCGCCACCCCCGGCCCGCCCCCCTGGCTTCTGGGAGCCCCATCGCCGGGGGTGCAGGCACCCCCCGCGATCGGGCTCCCAGCCGCCACCCCCGGCCCGCCCCCCTGGCTTCGGGGAGCCCCATCGCCGGGGGTGCAGGCACCCCCCGCCATCGGGCTCCCAGCCGCCACCCCCGGCCCGCCCCCCTGGCTTCGGGGAGCCCCATCGCCGGGGGTGCAGGCACCCCCCGCGATCGGGCTCCCAGCCGCCACCCCCGGCCCGCCCCCCTGGCTTCTGGGAGCCCCATCGCCGGGGGTGCAGGCACCCCCCGCGATCGGGCTCCCAGCCGCCACCCCCGGCCCGCCCCCCTGGCTTCTGGGAGCCCCATCGCCGGGGGTGCAGGCACCCCCCGCGATCGGGCTCCCAGCCGCCACCCCCCGGCCCGCCCCCCTGCCTTCTGGGAGCCCCATCGCCGGGGGTGCAGGCACCCCCCGCGATCGGGCTCCCAGCCGCCACCCCCGGCCCGCCCCCCTGGCTTCTGGGAGCCCCATCGCCGGGGGTGCAGGCACCCCCCGCGATCGGGCTCCCAGCCGCCACCCCCGGCCCGCCCCCCTGGCTTCTGGGAGCCTTGTGGACCCCCAGCCTCTTTCTCATATTCTGAGTAACATCATCTCCCCATCGGAAAATTTTCAACTCCTTCTCAGACGATTGTACACCCCCAGTGTGCACACCCTCAGAGGGAGTAACCCCCTCTGTATTAGGAGTCACATCAGCCTCTTCCTCCCTGAATATTCAGAACAGTGTCCCACCGTTGTTTCTACTTCCAGTGAAACTGATTGTCATATCCTCCTCTCCCAAGCAGAAGTTGAAACTCTGTCACGTGGGGTGTACACCGTTGTGATATAGAAATTAACAATGTCCTCTCCCGGGTTTACATCAGGAGCAAGTCTATTAATCATTAATATTCATAATTATATTAATATTAATAATAATTATTGATATTAATGATCACAATAAAGAGAGTAAAAATGAATACTGGTTTAAAAGGTTAACCATTTGTAATCATAATTATTAATAATATCACTATTAATAATAATATTTTGATATTAGCAATTAATGTGACTTAAATCAATACCCAGTGATGCTGGAATACAATAATGATTAGTATTAGGAACTAATAATATTATTTGATGACATTAATATTAATAATTAATTGAAAGCAGGCATAATCATGTATTGAAAATCATTATCCATAATTAATAATGGTATCTTATGAATTTTTAGTATCATTGATAATTATTAAAATCGATCATTGATGAGTAATAATCATATTATTATTCCTCATCCACAGGAAGTGTAAACCTACTTGTGATGCTGTTCTTAATAACCAGGGTCGGAAAGCAGGACTTTAGTTTTAATATCGCAGTAGGTGTACACTCACCACGTGACACTGATCCTAATATGAACGGGGGTAGAGTATCACATGACTCCAATTATAGCAATGGATGGATAGCTACGCGGTAATATTGCTCCTAATATTCCCGGAAGAAGCCTTTGCTATTAGTCCGAATATGGCACTGAGGGGACAGCTTTTCTGAGATATAGTTCCTAGTATACGGAGTTGGAGAGGATGATAATAATTCCCAGGCTGTGTGCTCCCGCCCAGTGATATTGTAATTACTATCCTGGGAGGGAGAGGATGATATTGCACTCTGTACAGCAGGAGGCGTACACCCAGTCTGGGATATTGTTCCTAATACCCATGGAGGGGACAGGCTGATATTACTCGCAATGTGGCACAGGGTGGACATTCACCCTGTTTCATCCTTCTCAATATTCCGAGGCCGAGAGACAGATATTAATCTCAGAATTACAGACACTGGAAAACCCCTTGTGATACTCTTCCAAATATCCAGATCAGGTTGCCAGGAGCCACCCCCGGACGGCCCCCCTGGCTTCTGGGAGCACCATCGCGGGGGGGTCAGGCACCCCCCACGATCGGGCTCCCAGCCGCCACACCCGGCCCGCCCCCCTGGCTTCTGGGAGCCCCATCGCCGGGTGTGCTGGCACCCCCCGCGATCGGGCTCCCAGCCGCCACCCCCGGCCCGCCCCCCTGGCTTCTGGGAGCCCCATCGCCGGGGGTGCAGGCACCCCCCGCGATCGGGCCTCCCAGCCGCCACCCCCGGCCCGCCCCCCTGGCTTCTGGGAGCCCCATCGCCGGGGGTGCAGGCACCCCCCGCGATCGGGCTCCCAGCCGCCACCCCCCGGCACGCCCCCCTGGCTTCGGGGAGCCCCATCGCCGGGGGTGCAGGCACCCCCCGCGATCGGGCTCCCAGCCGCCACCCCCGGCCCGCCCCCCTGGCTTCTGGGAGCCCCATCGCCGGTGCAGGCACCCCCCGCGATCGGGCTCCCAGCCGCCACCCCCGGCCCGCCCCCCTGGCTTCTGGGAGCCTTGTGGACCCCCAGCCTCTTTCTCATATTCTGAGTAACATCATCTCCCCATCGGAAAATTTTCAACTCCTTCTCAGACGATTGTACACCCCCAGTGTGCACACCCTCAGAGGGAGTAACCCCCTCTGTATTAGGAGTCACATCAGCCTCTTCCTCCCTGAATATTCAGAACAGTGTCCCACCGTTGTTTCTACTTCCAGTGAAACTGATTGTCATATCCTCCTCTCCCAAGCAGAAGTTGGAAACTCTGTCACGTGGGGTGTACACCGTTGTGATATAGAAATTAACATCGTCCTCTCCCGGGTTTACATCAGGAGCAAGTCTATTAATCATTAATATTCATAATTATATTAATATTAATAATAATTATTGATATTAATGATCACAATAAAGAGAGTAAAAAATGAATACTGGTTTAAAAGGTTAACCATTTGTAATCATAATTATTAGTAATATCACTATTAATAATAATATTATGATATTAGCAATTAATGTGACTTAAATCAATACCCAGTGATGCTGGGAATACAATAATGATTAGTATTAGGAACTAATAATATTATTTGATGACATTAATATTAATAATTGATTGAAAGCAGGCATAATCATGTATTGAAAATCATTATCCATAATTAATAATGGTATCTTATGAATTTTTAGTATCATTGATAATTATTAAAATCGATCATTGATGAGTAATAATCATATTATTATTCCTCATCCACAGGAAGTGTAAACCTACTTGTGATGCTGTTCTTAATAACCAGGGTCGGAAAGCAGGACTTTAGTTTTAATATCGCAGTAGGTGTACATTCACCACGTGACACTGATCCTAATATGAACGGGGTAGAGTATCACATGACTCCAATTATAGCAATGGATGGATAGCTACGCGGTAATATTGCTCCTAATATTCCCGGAAGAAACCTTTGCTATTAGTCCGAATATGGCACTGAGGGACAGTTTTTCTGAGATATAGTTCCTAGTATACGGAGTTGGAGAGGATGATAATAATTCCCAGGCTGTGTGCTCCCGCCAGTGATATTGTAATTACTATCCTGGGAGGGAGAGGATGATATTGCACTCTGTACAGCAGGAGGCGTACACCCAGTCTGGGATATTGTTCCTAATACCCATGGAGGGGACAGGCTGATATTACTCGCAATGTGGCACAGGGTGGACAATCACCCTGTTTCATCCTTCTCAATATTCCGAGGCCGAGAGACAGATATTAATCTCAGAATTACAGACACTGGAAAACCCCTTGTGATACTCTTCCAAATATCCAGATCAGGTTGCCAGGAGCCACCCCGGACGGCCCCCCTGGCTTCTGGGAGCCCCATCGCCGGGGGTGCAGGCACCCCCCGCGATCGGGCTCCCAGCCGCCACCCCCGGCCCGCCCCCCTGGCTTCGGGGAGCCCCATCGCCGGGGGTGCAGGCACCCCCCGCGATCGGGCTCCCAGCCGCCACCCCCGGCCCGCCCCCCTGGCTTCTGGGAGCCCCATCGCCGGGGGTGCAGGCACCCCCCGCGATCGGGCTCCCAGCCGCCACCCCCGGCCCGCCCCCCTGCCTTCTGGGAGCCCATCGCCGGGGGTGCAGGCACCCCCCGCGATCGGGCTCCCAGCCGCCACCCCCGGCCCGCCCCCCTGGCTTCTGGGAGCCCCATCGCCGGGGGTGCAGGCACCCCCCGCGATCGGGCTCCCAGCCGCCACCCCCGGCCCGCCCCCCTGGCTTCTGGGAGCCTTGTGGACCCCCAGCCTCTTTCTCATATTCTGAGTAACATCATCTCCCCATCGGAAAATTTTCAACTCCTTCTCAGACGATTGTACACCCCCAGTGTGCACACCCTCAGAGGGAGTAACCCCCTCTGTATTAGGAGTCACATCAGCCTCTTCCTCCCTGAATATTCAGAACAGTGTCCCACCGTTGTTTCTACTTCCAGTGAAACTGATTGTCATATCCTCCTCTCCCAAGCAGAAGTTGGAAACTCTGTCACGTGGGGTGTACACCGTTGTGATATAGAAATTAACAATGTCCTCTCCGGGTTTACATCAGGAGCAAGTCTATTAATCATTAATATTCATAATTATATTAATATTAATAATAATTATTGATATTAATGATCACAATAAAGAGAGTAAAAATGAATACTGGTTTAAAAGGTTAACCATTTGTAATCATAATTATTAATAATATCACTATTAATAATAATATTATGATATTAGCAATTAATGTGACTTAAATCAATACCCAGTGATGCTGGGAATACAATAATGATTAGTATTAGGAACTAATAATATTATTTGATGACATTAATATTAATAATTAATTGAAAGCAGGCATAATCATGTATTGAAAATCATTATCCATAATTAATAATGGTATCTTATGAATTTTTAGTATCATTGATAATTATTAAAATCGATCATTGATGAGTAATAATCATATTATTATTCCTCATCCACAGGAAGTGTAAACCTACTTGTGATGCTGTTCTTAATAACCAGGGTCGGAAAGCAGGACTTTAGTTTTAATATCGCAGTAGGTGTACACTCACCACGTGACACTGATCCTAATATGAACGGGGGTAGAGTATCACATGACTCCAATTATAGCAATGGATGGATAGCTACGCGGTAATATTGCTCCTAATATTCCCGGAAGAAGCCTTTGCTATTAGTCCGAATATGGCACTGAGGGGACAGTTTTTCTGAGATATAGTTCCTAGTATACGGAGTTGGAGAGGATGATAATAATTCCCAGGCTGTGTGCTCCCCGCCCAGTGATATTGTAATTACTATCCTGGGAGGGAGAGGATGATATTGCACTCTGTACAGCAGGAGGCGTACACCCAGTCTGGGATATTGTTCCTAATACCCATGGAGGGGACAGGCTGATATTACTCGCAATGTGGCACAGGGTGGACAATCACCCTGTTTCATCCTTCTCAATATTCCGAGGCCGAGAGACAGGTATTAATCTCAGAATTACAGACACTGAAAACCCCTTGTGATACTCTTCCAAATATCCAGATCAGGTTGCCAGGAGCCACCCCCGGACGGCCCCCCTGGCTTCTGGGAGCCCCATCGCCGGGGGTGCAGGCACCCCCCGCGATCGGGCTCCCAGCCGCCACCCCCGGCCCGCCCCCTGGCTCCTGGGAGCCCCATCGCCGGGGGTGCAGGCACCCCCGGCGATCGGGCTCCCAGCCGCCACGCCCGGCCCGCCCCCCTGGCTTCGGGGAGCCCCATCGCCGGGGGTGCAGGCACCCCCCGCGATCGGGCTCCCAGCCGCCACCCCCGGCCCGCCACCCTGGCTTCGGGGAGCCCCATCGCCGGGGGTGCAGGCACCCCCCGCGATCGGGCTCCCAGCCGCCACCCCCGGCCCGCCCCCCTGGCTTCGGGGAGCCCCATCGCCGGGGGTGCAGGCACCCCCCGCGATCGGGCTCCCAGCCGCCACCCCCGGCCCGCCCCCCTGGCTTCGGGGAGCCCCATCGCCGGGGGTGCAGGCACCCCCCGCGATCGGGCTCCCAGCCGCCACCCCCGGCCCGCCCCCCTGGCTTCTGGGAGCCTTGTGGACCCCCAGCCTCTTTCTCATATTCTGAGTAACATCATCTCCCCATCGGAAAATTTTCAACTCCTTCTCAGACGATTGTACACCCCCAGTGTGCACACCCTCAGAGGGAGTAACCCCCTCTGTATTAGGAGTCACATCAGCCTCTTCCTCCCTGAATATTCAGAACAGTGTCCCACCGTTGTTTCTACTTCCAGTGAAACTGATTGTCATATCCTCCTCTCCCAAGCAGAAGTTGGAAACTCTGTCACGTGGGGTGTACACCGTTGTGATATAGAAATTAACATCGTCCTCTCCCGGGTTTACATCAGGAGCAAGTCTATTAATCATTAATATTCATAATTATATTAATATTAATAATAATTATTGATATTAATGATCACAATAAAGAGAGTAAAAATGAATACTGGTTTAAAAGGTTAACCATTTGTAATCATAATTATTAGTAATATCACTATTAATAATAATATTATGATATTAGCAATTAATGTGACTTAAATCAATACCCAGTGATGCTGGGAATACAATAATGATTAGTATTAGGAACTAATAATATTATTTGATGACATTAATATTAATAATTGATTGAAAGCAGGCATAATCATGTATTGAAAATCATTATCCATAATTAATAATGGTATCTTATGAATTTTTAGTATCATTGATAATTATTAAAATCGATCATTGATGAGTAATAATCATATTATTATTCCTCATCCACAGGAAGTGTAAACCTACTTGTGATGCTGTTCTTAATAACCAGGGTCGGAAAGCAGGACTTTAGTTTTAATATCGCAGTAGGTGTACATTCACCACGTGACACTGATCCTAATATGAACGGGGGTAGAGTATCACATGACTCCAATTATAGCAATGGATGGATAGCTACGCGGTAATATTGCTCCTAATATTCCCGGAAGAAGCCTTTGCTATTAGTCCGAATATGGCACTGAGGGGACAGTTTTTCTGAGATATAGTTCCTAGTATACGGAGTTGGAGAGGATGATAATAATTCCCAGGCTGTGTGCTCCCGCCCAGTGATATTGTAATTACTATCCTGGGAGGGAGAGGATGATATTGCACTCTGTACAGCAGGAGGCGTACACCCAGTCTGGGATATTGTTCCTAATACCCATGGAGGGGACAGGCTGATATTACTCGCAATGTGGCACAGGGTGGACAATCACCCTGTTTCATCCTTCTCAATATTCCGAGGCCGAGAGACAGATATTAATCTCAGAATTACAGACACTGGAAAACCCCTTGTGATACTCTTCCAAATATCCAGATCAGGTTGCCAGGAGCCACCCCCGGACGGCCCCCCTGGCTTCTGGGAGCCCCATCGCCGGGGGTGCAGGCACCCCCCGCGATCGGGCTCCCAGCCGCCACCCCCGGCCCGCCCCCCTGGCTTCTGGGAGCCCCATCGCCGGGGGTGCAGGCACCCCCCGGCGATCGGGCTCCCAGCCGCCACCCCCGGCCCGCCCCCCTGGCTTCTGGGAGCCCCATCGCCGGGGGTGCAGGCACCCCCGGCGATCGGGCTCCCAGCCGCCACCCCCGGCCCGCCCCCCTGGCTTCTGGGAGCCCCATCGCCGGGGGTGCAGGCACCCCCCGCGATCGGGCTCCCAGCCGCCACCCCCGGCCCGCCCCCCTGGCTTCTGGGAGCCCCATCGCCGGGGGTGCAGGCACCCCCCGCGATCGGGCTCCCAGCCGCCACCCCCGGCCCGCCCCCCTGGCTTCTGGGAGCCCCATCGCCGGGGGTGCAGGCACCCCCCGCGATCGGGCTCCCAGCCGCCACCCCCGGCCCGCCCCCCTGGCTTCTGGGAGCCCCATCGCCGGGGGTGCAGGCACCCCCCGCGATCGGGCTCCCAGCCGCCACCCCCGGCCCGCCCCCCTGGCTTCTGGGAGCCCCATCGCCGGGGGTGCAGGCACCCCCCGCGATCGGGCTCCCAGCCGCCACCCCCGGCCCGCCCCCCTGGCTTCTGGGAGCCCCATCGCCGGGGGTGCAGGCACCCCCCGCGATCGGGCTCCCAGCCGCCACCCCCGGCCCGCCCCCCTGGCTTCTGGGAGCCCCATCGCCGGGGGTGCAGGCACCCCCCGCGATCGGGCTCCCAGCCGCCACCCCCGGCCCGCCCCCCTGGCTTCTGGGAGCCCCATCGCCGGGGGTGCAGGCACCCCCCGCGATCGGGCTCCCAGCCGCCACCCCCGGCCCGCCCCCCTGGCTTCTGGGAGCCCCATCGCCGGGGGTGCAGGCACCCCCCGCGATCGGGCTCCCAGCCGCCACCCCCGGCCCGCCCCCCTGGCTTCTGGGAGCCCCATCGCCGGGGGTGCAGGCACCCCCCGCGATCGGGCTCCCAGCCGCCACCCCCGGCCCGCCCCCCTGGCTTCTGGGAGCCCCATCGCCGGGGGTGCAGGCACCCCCCGCGATCGGGCTCCCAGCCGCCACCCCCGGCCC
>NW_027257816.1:0-23706 GCF_043159975.1 Macaca nemestrina
GCCTCCCAGGTTCACGCCATTCTCCTGCCTCAGCCTCCCGAGTAACTGGGACTACAGGCGCCCGCCACCTCGCCCGTCTAGTTTTTTTGTATTTTTTTTTTTTTTTTAGTAGAGACGGGGTTTCACCGTGTTAGCCAGGATGGTCTCTATCTCCTGACCTCGTGATCCGCCAGTCTCGGCCTCCCAAAGTGCTGGGATTACAGGCTTGAGCCACCGCGCCCGGCCGCCCTCTGTCTTTCTTACTTGATTTTGTCTTTTGTTGATTTTCTATTTAATTTGATTATTTTCTTTCATTTGATTATTTTGGTTTTCTTTTGCTTTAAGTTTCTTTCTAATTTCTTAGTTTGCTTTTCTAGCTTAAGGTGGGAGCCAAGGTGGAAGCTGACTCAGATCTTTCTTCTTTTCTAATGTAGGGTTCAGTACTATAAACCTCCCACTAACTACTGAGTTACCTGCAAAGTACAGATTTTCATTTGTCGTACCTTCATTTTGATCTACATTCAAATGCTTTCAAAAAATTTCACTTTTGAATTCACCTTTGACCCATTGATTATTAAGAAGAGTGTTAGTTTCCAAATATTGGGGAATTATTAATACTTTGTTAATGATTTCTATTTTAATTGCATTGTCATCAGAAATATAATTTCAATGGCTTAAATCTTTTCAGATTTATTGAGAAAGTTTTGATAACTCAGAGTATGATCTATCTTGGTAAATGTTTTATGTACACTTGGAAAAGTTGTAAATCCTGATGCTCTTCTTGTTTGGAATATTCTATAAATACAAAAAATTGGTCTAGTTGGTTGATAGGTCATTCAAGTCTTCTTTATCCTTTTTGATTTTCTATCTCTATTTATACTATTTGACATGAGAGAGAAGTATTAAAATCTCTAATTATAACTAAAGATTTGTCTACAACAGAATTTTTGCTTGCAGTTCTATCAGATTTTGCTTCAAGTATTTAAAAACTTTCCCTAAGTACATAAATGGAAAGAACTGTTATATTATCTTGATTAACTAACTTTGTTGCCATTGTAAGATTATCCTTTTTATCCCTATTAAGAGACTTTGCTCTTAAGTCTGTCTACTTTATCTGATAATAATACAGTCCCTCTAGCTTTCTTTTTGATCAGCGTTTGCATGATATATCTTTTTACAACCTTTTACTTGTATTGGTGTTTTTATACTTAAAAAACATAATTTTAAAAGCAGTGTATATGAGTCTTGTTATTTTTATCCAATCTGATAATCTCTGCATTCCAACTAAAGTTTTTAGACCACATAAATTTAACGCTATTATTGATAAGATTGGGTTTAAATCTACCTTCAAGCTATTTGCTTTTTATTTATACTATCTGCAGGCAATTATTTTTTTTCTTTTTTCATTCTTCTTTGGTATTGAGTACATTATTCAATTTTTCCCTTTTTTGTTGACTGATTAGTTGCTATTTTTGATGTTTTATTTTAATGGATACTTTAAGGTTTTTAGTACACATTTTTAACTCTTTACCATCTACTTTCAAGCAGTGTTATGTTTTTCCCATAGAGTGTAAGAACTTTAAAATAATGTATAGCTGACCATTGAATAATATAGGATTTAGGGATGCTGACCGCCTGTGTAGCTGAAACCAAATATAACTTTTGACTTCCCCCAAATTTAACTGCTAATAGCCTACTACTCACCAGAAGCCTTATAGATAATATAAACAGTTGATTAACACTTATTCTATATGTTATATGTGTTAGATACAATATGCTTACAATAAACCAAGCTAGAGAAAAGGTAATGTTATTAGGAAAATTATAAGGAAGAGAAAATATATTTACTCTTTATTAAGTGGGAGTGGATCATGATAGAAGTCTTCATCTTTGTCCTCTTCATGTTTAGTAGGTTGAGTAAAAGGAGGGGTTAGTCATGCTGTCCTAGGGGTGGCAAACGTGGTTGAAAATCCATGTATAAGTAGACCTGCAGAGTTTAAACCCTTGTTGTTCAAGGGTCAACTGTGCTTCTACTCCCCACCCACCAGACCTTTATGCTATTGTCATGTATTTTGTTTCTATATATGTTTGAAACAACACTTAAATTATTATTATGTTTATTTTAAATGGTTTCTTATTTTTAAAATAAGATTTTAGTAATAAAAGTCACTACATTTATCTATGTAGTTACACTTTCTGTGTTTTTTCATTCCTTTAGGTAGATCCAGGTTTCAACATAGTTTCATTTTCTTCTGCTTGAAGTACTTCTTTTTTTTTTAACATTTGTTTATGCCACAAGACAGCTGATGATTATTAGTCTTCCTATGTCTGAGAAACTATTTTACTTAAATATTTGAATGATATTTTTGCTAGGAATAGAATTCTATGTTGACAGTTTCTTTTTTGTCCTTTCAGTACTTTTAAAGACATTACTCTACTGTCTTCTAAGCTAGCTTTCCTAAGAGAAATCTAGAGCTATTACCTTTGATCTTCTGGACATAACATGTCTTTTTTCCCTGAGGTGCTTAAAGTTTTTCTCTTAAACATATATATGGTCACATTCTTCAGAGTACATGATGTTATGTTCATTTTTCCTCAGTCTTTTTTTTTTCCTCTGGCTCTTATTTTGGATATATTTATTGCTATATTTTTAAGTTTACTAGTCTTTTATTCTCCAATATCTAATCTTGTGTTAATCACATTGCATCTTTTTCATCTCAGGGATTGTAATTTGTAATTTTTGACTTAGATCTGAACCTTTCTTATGACTTTTATGTCTCTACTGAATAAGTTCAAGATGACTTTTAGATTTTTGAAAGTATGAAATACAGTCATAATAAATGTTTTAATGTTCTTGTCTATGAATTCAATTATGATAATTATTTGAGTTTGTTTCAGTTTCTTGATTTACTAGTATGAGTTGTATCTTCTTGATTTTTTGCATGGCTGTAATTTCAGACATGAATTTTACCTTGTTTGATATTGGATGTTTTTATATTTCTTTAAATAATTTTGAGGGGTATATGTGTGTGTGGGTGAGAGAGAGAGAGAGAGAGAAAGAAACAGATTCACTATATAGAAACCATTGAGTCCTTCATGTCTGGTTTTAAGTTTGTTAGGCAAGACAAGAAATGCATTTATCTGGGTTTAATATATTTTTCTAGCTGGTGAGGCAAGACCTTTCTACTCTACACAATGTCCCCTGAAATAAGATGGTTTGGGTCTGAATAATGATTACAGATGCTGTTTTGGCACTGTGTGCTTTCTGGGCATTTTTTCTTCTAATCCTTTTGGATGGTTCTTCTCCCAGTCTTTGAGTATTTTCTCCCATGCACGTACTGAGCAGTACTTAGTTGAATTCTCTAGGAGATGTTTTTTGCAGTATATGAAATTCGTTCTCTGTGCAGCTCTCATTTTCCAGTGCTTCCGTCTGTCTACTTTAATCTCCTTAGCTTCCCCAGACTTTGGCTCTATTTTTTCAACCCAGGGAGGCTGTGGACTCTGTGTGAGTTTTCCCATCCTGCACTGCTCCTGAAAACTTTTTCAGGCAATTAGCTGCGGTAAGTGTAAAATTTAACTGCTTTCTTTCTGTCTTACTGTCCTTCATTGACTGATGCCTAATGCCTTAAGTGTCATTATTTAATATATTTTGTTTAGTTTTTCTGTCCCTTCTTTGTCTTGTTTTTTAAAATCTTTGTTTTTATAGAATTTGAGTTTTGTCTAAAACACAAAGTGTGATTCCTAAAATCTTCTCAGTTGTTTAACAAACCATGTAAAAATTATGCATTTTTAGCATTTTAAATGTGATGTTCTGTCTTTTGTATTGATAAGTATTTTCATAAGCTCATCTTTTTCCCTTATGTATTCACTCCTAAAAAATGTCTAGTAAAGACTGGTGTCTCCACATGTATGTACCCAATGTATTTTCTTTTTATTTTATTATGGCACACCTGATTGTTGTTATAATTATAATCCTGGACACAGAATGATAGAATCAAAAGCACAGGGTATCTCAATCAGGTGTTTCTCTGCACAGTGGTTTTCTCTATCTTAGGTGAGGCCACTTTACTAAGGCAAGGGTATCTATTTGACACTACCTTTGTGCCAGGGATATCTTACAAATAAGCCCAGATTACTTTTTAGTGCCATTGTCCCCTGCTTCAAAGATAAGCCTATACTGTGTTGACAGGCTTAGATACTGCTGGAGTAGCCAAATAAAGTCCAATTATGATTCTGTCTATATCCATTTGTCTTTTTATCCCAATTATTTGAGAGGCATACTCCTGTCTCTTATGAGAGAATATTACATGATGTATGAGAGAATATAGTCTCTCTAACTTTATATATAGAAGAGATTTAGCATTATGCATTGCACATCAGAATCTTCAGAGCTGATTCAGGTATTGCTAAATTATTGGTAATTAAATCTGAATCTAACACAAGGGTGCATATCCAAATACACATCACTTTCTTTTTTAGGAGCTATTTAAAGCTAATTATATTTGAAACTGCAGAGGGAGACAGGCACTCATTTATTTTCTCTCTTTCTCCCTCTCTCTCTCTTTCTAAGATTCTACAAGCTAAGACAGAAAAGGAAAGGACAACAGAAAACAAAATAATTGTTATATCACTAAAACACAAATTTCTATAACAAAAGGAAAATGTTATTATAGAAAAAGCCAGTGGTGCTTTGAAAGAGTACAGTAATTAAAGAATATTAACCTTCAGGCAAATTAGAACAAGAAGTTTTTTCTATTTCCACTCACTCAGAACAAGAACTCTCCTAAGAAGAATGGTATAATTGAGGAGACATGTGAAACAAAAGCATGCTTCCTTAACCAAGAAATGGTAGGTACAGTGTATAGAACCAAACATTACTCTTTTGGCCAAAGGCTGCTTCTAGGGCATTACAGATAATGAATATACTTCCCACTAATCGACTATGATTCATCAACTTCATAACATAGGGGGACAATATTTTCTTGTTCAAAGAGAGAATCTCTTGAAAGTTTAAGCCAGAAACAATTAAAAGTTACACCAGACACAAGTAAAAGCCAGATATCTCATAAGAAAACCAGAATATGCTCACCATGTTAAGGCATTACTTTGATTTGGATTTCTCCAACTCAGGAAACAACAATCACAACTTGTGGCATATTGGATAAAGTGAAAACTTTCCTTTATGATTTGCAGAGCTCTTCGTAATCCGGCTCCACTTCACCTATCTATTATTCTACCACTGTCAAGCTCTCAAGGAAGAGAAGAATTAACATGAGCTTTGTAGTGTGACCATCCTGGTAATGAATCATGGCAGCCTTTCACTTCAGCCAAGATCTCAGTGACGATGGGTGTCAGGCTATTATCTTCAATGTGAAGACAATGATAGATGACTTTCTAGGTTCTCATCAGCATGTGATTTAGGATACTTTTCGACTACCAAGACAGAGTAGTAGAAAGATAGGATCTCTTTTTCCTGGGGTAAGACATTTGGTATAATCTGGGCATGATCTGGAGAAATAACTAAGAGAGGAATGTCTGGCTTATGGGAAGTAGAATTCAGCTCACGATATTAGAAAATATCAGGGTGAATCCCATGGGCTGAAGGTTGAGGGCCTCGAGTCCGATTGGGAAATATGAGTTAGTGGCAGTGAAATCCAATATAAACACAGTCAGTTGGCCTATTATACTTGTGTAAAAGAGTAGATAAGAACAAATTATATGGAAAGGCTTCAGCTGCAGATGTCTGGGGATCACTCATTGTGCATAGAGTCACTGGGGCTGACTCGAAGGATGTGCACACCTGAGGTTGCTGATAACCACAATTCTGTCTTTGTCTTTGACTTTCAAACTAAAATAGATTTGGATCCTGTGGGCTGCTTGGGAATAAAGGTGAAAATATAGCTGTGAAAAATAAGTGAAGAAGAAACAAGACAAGCTAAGAGCAGCACATTTTTGGACAGATGATACTCAAAACCTACCTACCGATATATTAATACAATAATTTAGAAAGCGACTTGGGATTTATTTGAGCAGTTGTAAGTTTCATAGACAATAGAAATTTTAAAGCTAGCTGCTGATTCACTGACCTTTTATTTTAAAGTCAGGTAGCACTTATTTGTAATGAGAAGCGTATAGATTTAGTCTCTTCTTATCTTCCTATCAGAAAACTTAATGTTGAATCCTTCTAGCTCACAGCTGGACTGTGAACATTGATTACTCTCATGCCCTGCATAGATTTGAGAAATTGTCTTGAATTTTTATTGACTTTATGTGGAATGGTGAGTTACACTAATTAACATGACAAAACTTTGCACTTTGTGGCTTCTTATTTCTGTTTGTTGTAGATCACCTACATTGATACTTCTACAGTTTTCTAGCATTGCATTTGTGTTTTATGGCATTCACTTAGAAAGCCATTAATATAGAGGAAATCCATCTGCCTTTGAAAGGATGTGTCTGTTTTTCTTTTTTTGTTTGCTGTCATTTTTTCCCTCTTTAATTTTTGTGGGTACATAGTAGATGTTTGTATTTATGGGTCACATGAAATATTTTGATATAGGCAAGCCATGCCATCACATAGGGGTCTATTATTCTTAATGTACAGCTTTTAAACATTTTCTTATATAATTTTTTTTTTTTTTGAGATGGAGTCTCGCTCTGTCACCCAGACTGGAGTGCTGTGGCGCGGTCTCGGCTCACTGCAATCTCCGCCTCCTTGGTTCATGCTATTCTCCTGCCTCAGCCTCCCGAGTAGCTGGGACTACAGGTGCCCGCTACCACGCCCGGCTAATTTTTTGTATTTTTAGTAGAGACAGGGTTTCACCATATTAGCCAGAATGGTCTCGATCTCCTGACCTCGTGATCTGCCCGCCTTGGCCTCCCAAAGTGCTGGGATTACAGGCGTGAGCCACTGCACCCAGCCATTCTTATATAATTTTAAAGCTGACTGTGGTTTATAGCTTTGTTCTGTTTTTCTTTGTCCTCTCTTAACAAATACCTTCTAGATATTGCTTTAAAATGGAAAGTTCCTGCCCATTACTAACTTAGGTTACCCAAACATTTACTCATACGCTAGTTGGAAAGTTGTCATCATTGTTTCATTTCAGGAAATAGAGGCAAACTTGGCGGATTAGTCATTGCATTAATAAAATGGAAGATTTAGCCAGCTTTTAAAAAACTGCACTGGAAACTATGGAGCACTGGGCACCCTAACAATGAAAAGTGAGGGCAGGGGAGGTGGAGACATTGAGATTTGTTTTCTCTCTCTGGCTATTTGAAGCTGCATTTTTCTTTGAAATTTTTCTTCTGGAAATTATATTTTGCTTTATTATACTCTCACATTACCAGACTAATTTAAAAAGACTTCTTTTTTTTTTCTTTTATTTTTTTGCATTTTACATATTTGCCAGGTATGTTCATGGATTACTTCATAAATTATTCCATGAACATTGCATTTTAAAGCTAATGCTGTTGTTTTAATATTTCATTTTTCTATGTGGAATGCTAAATCCCTTCTGATAATAATGTATATTTTATATATTAAAAATTAGAACATATATATCATATATTTTTAAAATTTTTTATTGTGTCCTCTGTAGAGTAGCTATTTTGATGATCAAAAAACTTGTAAGATTAGCAGGGCAATTATTTTATCTCAGTTATATAGATGAGAAAACAGACACATACACACTACATTAATGACCTGCTGTGTTCATACAGCTATTATCGGATGGAGTCAGAACTCAAACTCAAGGCACAATGCGATCTGGTAAGTGCCCTCAGTCATAATCCACTTACAAATGCTATGATTAATTTGATTGTGTAAGTTTGTCATATTTGCAAACTGAGACAAAATATGTTGAACATAGCAAATAAAGAATAGTGTAGTTGTTGGAGTATAAAAGATCTGAACATTAACCCTGTCTTTGACACTTGCTAACCAGCTCATTACTAAACTACTTTAAGTGACTCATATCTTTCAAATGAGCATAAAATTCTTTCCAACCTCATAAAATTATTATGAGAATTATAAGAAACAGTGCACATAAGGTGCTTAACATAAGTACCCAACATTGGTAAACAATTAATTATAGATTTCATTAAAGTTTGAATCTAATATAAATGGGCATGTTATAATTTACTGGTCATTGTAGACTAAGATCTAGTTTTTTCCTTACCTCCATTAAATCCTCCCAGCTTGGTGGACCACTTTGCGTGTCACATTTCCAGCACTCTCTATGATTGGTAGTCATTTTTTAGGTACCGGCTGTGAACTGTGTGTTATCTTTTCTTGTATTCCTCCCTTGTCTCCTCAGTTAAATTTTGCTTTCCGGGCCATGGCTAATTCTGTTTTACTTTCTTTCATTGATTATAGTACAGGGAAGGGACCTTGCCTCCCTGATATTATACCATTCTATGGTAGAAGCATAACAACAATTTTGTGGATGATAAATGAACAGCTAGGCCTTAGGAACCAAGTAGTAAGTGCCAGGCAATGTGTGATTGCATGGTCTCATACCACATGTTTCCATACTACATGTTTTGTCTTTCCTCACAGAGGGTAAAGATGCTAATTTGGCTCGGTTTGAATCTCTAATGTGTAACACAATCTGGAAGTGATTGAGTTTACCTATAATTAATTGATTCCTTTTTTTTCCTACTAGGCAAAATGGGAACTTGAGAGAGTATGCAGTTCAGTAATTGAAAAGAAAAAATAAATTTCTCTATAAATAAGCTTTCTGATACGTGCTCTTAGCACACACAGTGTGTATGTGTGTGTGTGCGCGCGTGCACGTGCATGTGTTTATTAAGCCATAACTATGGTAATTATGTGCCTGATTGATAAATATTTTTGACCCTCAGTCTTCTGGGAACATAGGATTGTACTTTCTGGCCTTTTAGTGGCTGACTGAGACCGAGAATCATAATTGGAATTGACATGGTTTCCTTCTGAGACACAAGACTTAATTCGTTGTGTAAGATTTGCATGAGTTCCCTTTTGCCTCCTGCCATGACAGCCATTGACACTGAGTAATAACTTTTCCATTAGCCTGACTCTCTGGGTGTCCCATTCCAGCACAACCTTGCCCACCCTGACTAGTACAAAAACTTAGAGAAGTTGAAATTAAATTTCTCTTCAGAGCAAGGTGTTAATGTGTACAATTAAGTGTATTCTGCCTACATCCCCCGACACAGGGTATAACGACACTGAAGATCAATCCTTCTCAGACATGCGCCACTTACAAATTCTTCCTCAGGGAAAAGTGAAAGCAGAGCTGCCTTGCCTGAACTGAGAGGTGGAAGATGCACTATTCAGATTTGAAAACAATCCTTTTTTTCCTAAAATAATTGAAAAGTGTTGTTCCTGATAGAAACATAAGGATATATATTGCTAGTACTTGAAGGCCACCTTATTAAGCTGTTCACATTATTCTGTCTTTTTATCTGTACTACAGATTTACAAACTATATGTAATTATCATCATTTCACAAATCAAGAACCTATCGATCTCAAATATGTTAACAATTTTGCTCTTCTCAAATGACCAGTACATTTTTAACCACAATCCCAACACATACCTATCTTTTAAACAAAAGTCTTTGATTTCTCTATCAACTCATTTGGTAACTACTGTCTCCAGCCAGTGGAGGCCCAAAAAAGAAGAACATCAGCAGGGGATCCATCTGCATGGGGTTCTTTTGAGGCCCTTAACTTCAGCGTTCAGATTGGTTGGCAGGCTTTAATGTTTCACAAACAATGAGAAAGTTTAAGAGTTTTAGTACTTACAGACCCTGAGGGGGTACACTGTATGCCTGGAGGCCATACACAGGAGGTCAGGGGGGTGTAAACAGGGGTGAGGGTAGAGCCTAGCAACTAGCAGTATCTATTTGGAATAGGCTGTGGGTCACTTTATGTTCACCAGCAAATGCCAGAATGATCCATTGAAGGGAAGCTGCAGCAAAGCTGGGATCCCAGTCTGTTAAGCAAGAGAGATGTATTTAAGTTGTGTCTTTGGCCACATCTTGAGTCTTTTGGGTGTAAGGTAGAACTGGAAACTGTGTCAAGGGTCACTGAGCCCTGCCTTTGGCACAAGAAAGCTAACCAGTATTCAAAATGCATGCAGAGGCAACATAGAATTACAAGCATCTGCTACAACTTGTCTGACTCTACATTCAATAGACACATTTTACACCACTCCATGTGGTCTCTCATAGAATGGAAATATTTCTGGAAAGAAGAGATCCAAGGTTAAGTCATTCTCCTAAAATATAAAACATCCTTTGGAGAGAAAATATTTAAAGATTATTAATAATCACCTCCAAGCAACACTCTCATCAGTAGGCAAATTAACTTAATGGAAAAGGGGTGTGGTTAAAAAAATATAATACGTCGGTATATCACTGAGTTCTACTACAGGTCCCAGGCTTATGATATTTTCTTTAATTTATTGCCTTGAATTTTTCATTCTCTGAATCCAGATCATTAAATTTTCATTGCACTATGATAATGCTAGAGATGAAACAAGGCTCTCTATTTTAAACTCCAGTTGTTTATCTTTGATCAGTTTATCCTTTGCTTAGAACAAACATGGATCTTTCTGTTTTTTTTTTTATGTAGTTGTCAAATAAACTTATTCTGTTTTTATGGTATACTTTATATTTTACATATCCATGTATGTTTGCTCTTTCAAAAAGTATACATTCTTTAGAAACACACTTTCTAAGTGCTCTTCTGGGCATTTAGTGCTTAGTAGCTGCTTCACTTTCCTGGACTTATAAGTAAACTATGTTATAAAACTTGAGTAATTCCATAAGTTTTTTAAAGGGTAAAAGGGGTACCCATCACCTCAAGCATTTATCAATTCTTTGAGTTACAAATGCTCCAATTATACTCTTTTAATTACTTTAAAATGTACAATAAATTATTGTTGACTCTAGTCACCATGTTGTGCTGTCAAATACTAAGTCTAATTCATTCTAACTGTATTTCTGTACTCATTACCTGTCCTCACTCCCTCCACCGCACCCACCACCCTTCCTAGCTTCTGGTAATCATCATTCTACTCTCTATCTCCATGAGTTCAATTGCTTTAAGTTTTAGTTCTTACAAATAAGTGACAACATGTGAGGTTTGTCTTTATGTGCCTGGTTAATTTCACTTAACACAGTATCCTCCTGTTCCATCCATGTTGTTGCAAATGACAAGATTCCATTCTTTTTTTATGACTGAATAGTACTCTATAGTGTGTATGTACCACATTTTCAGTATTCATTTATCTGTTGACAGACAAGTAAGTTGCTTCCAAACCTTGGCTATTGTAAATAGTGCTGCAATAAACATGAGAGTGCAGATATCTCTTTGATATACTGATTTCCTTTTTGGGGAGTACTGATAAAAGAAAAGCTTCAGCCAAATTAAATTTAAAGGAGTTTAATTGAGCAATGAATGATTTGCAAATCAGGCATCTCCCAGAATCACAGCAGATTCACAGAGACTCAGGGCAGACACATAGTGGAAGAAGATTTATAGACAAAAAAAAGGGAAATGACGTACAGAAATTGAAAGTGAGGTACAGAACAGCTGGATTGGTTACAGCTTGGTGTATGCCTTATTTGAGCATACTTTGAACACACAGCGGTGTATGAAAGGTTGAAGTATGGCTGCTGGGATTGGCCAAGAGTTACCTATTGTTACAGGTGCATACTACTAAGTTAGGTTTTCAATTTTGTCTGCCTATTAAGCTAGGTTACAGTTTATCACCAAGGACTCAAATATAGAAGTACAGAGTCCTTTTCAGGCCATATTTAGTTTGTTTTAACAGTATATACCTGGTAGTGAGATTGCTGGATCATGTGGTAGTTCTATTTTTAGTTTTTTGAGAAACCCCCATACTGTTCTCCATAGTGATTTACTAATTTACATTCCCACCAGCAGTGTACAAGTGTTCCTTTTTTCCCACATTCCTACCAACATTCATTATTGCCTGTCCTTTGCATAAAAGCCATTTTAACTAACATGGAAGTGTAGTTGTGATTTCATTGTAGTTTTGATTTACATTTCTCTGACAGTCAATGATATTGAGCACCTTTTCATATACCCATTTGCCATTTGTATGTCTCCTTTTGAGAAATGCTTGTTCATATCTTTTGTCCATTTTTAAGTCAGATTATTAGGTTTTTTTTTCCTATGGAGTTATTTGGACTCCTTATACATTCTGATTATTAATTCTTTATCAGATGGATACAATGTAAATATGTTCTCCCATTCTGTGGGTTGCTTTTTCAGTTTGTTGATTCTTTCCCTTGCTGTGCAGAAGCTTGTTAACTTAATGTGATGCTGTTTGTCCATTATCACTTTGATCACCTGGAGTAATCAGTTTTGTTCCTTGGAATTATCCAGATCAGTTATTCATATTTTCTATATTTATGCTAATTTATAAAATCCCAAACATCTATATGCTATAAACCATCTTTCATGGAAAGTGAATTGATTTTAGAATTGAATTAATGGGGAATCATTGAAAGGTCTTATGTACCTAAATGATCAATAGTTAAATCTCAATATCCAACCCTTAAAAATGATCATTTTTGTGTATCAGCTGTTACACAGTTTCAGCAATCCTTACTACTATTCGACTCAGCAATCCGATTACTGGATATATACCCAGAGGAATATAAATCATTCTGCCATGAAGACACATGCATGCAAATATTCTTTGCAGTGCTATTCACAGTAGCAAAGACATAGAATCAACCTAAATGTCCATCAGTGACAGATTAGATTAAGAAAATGTGGTACCTATACACTATGGAATACTATGCAGCCATAATAAAGAATGAGATCATGTCATTTGCAGTATCGTAGATGGAGATGGAGGCTATTTTTCTTAGCAAACTAATGCAGGACGAGAAAACCAAATACTGCATGTTCTCACTCAGCGGTGAGAGCTAAATGATGAGAACTCACAAACACAAAGAAGGGAACAACAGGCACTGGGGCCTACTTCAGGGTGGAGGGTGGAAAGAGGGAGAGGAGCAGGAAAAAAAAATGGATACTAGGCTTAATATCTGGGTGATGAAATAATCTGTACAAAAAACCCCTATAATACAAGTTTACCTACATAACAAACCTGCACATGTACCCCGAACCTAAAAGTTAAAAAAGAAGGCAGTAGCAAAAGGAAAAATAAAGAGTTAAAAAAAAAAAATACTGAAGCAGCCCTCTAACTGGCCTGTTTTCTTTACTCCCTATGATGCCAAATAAAAGGCATTCATAGGCTGGATCCAAGTGGATAGAATATTGAAATTCATAATTTATCATTCACTTCTGGTGTTTCTCTAAACTTCATGTGATAAACCGTCAGGTATTTTCTCAACCATGTTTCTTTCTCTCTCTTCGTGGAATACAAGTTATCCAAGTTTCCAAAATCCTGCTTATATCTTTGAAAGTTCACTTACACAATCTCATTAACTCCTCTTTTGTATTCACAGGAATTTAAATGATGATAAGTTCAATTCCTCTACATAATTATAAATGAATTTTTGAATTATAAATATCTTGTTCCCAGACAATTTTAACAAGGACCAACAGAGTCCAAACTTCAATGAACTTGACTTTGTCTTTAGGTTACATTAAGAATAAACATATTCTCTCTCTTATTCATGATCTCAAATCATGTTCGATTTACCATTATATTGTCTCACTGGACAATAATATGGAATGAGCATGAATTGGCAGTATAAACTCGAACAGTCATGACTTCAAAGACATTTTAAATGTCCTATTATGTTATCACTTTTCCTGAAGCAGTAAAGCCTAGGAATATTTCATCTAATGATCTGTTTTGATTACCGTCTGTGGTTTTCCTGCACTTTCATGCAGACTTAAGTACATTTTTAGAACTCTCAACCATCTCTCAAATAAATCTTCCTTCCTTTTTCTCTCATGGAGATAGCACGGTTTTCAGATGAAAGCCCTCATCCACACACAACCCTTTTTTCTTTTGTGTTTTCCATTTTATTTTAAAAATCAAAATCTTGTACTCATGTGTGAGTGTATGTGCTATATTAAAAGTTGATCCAATTTCACTCTTGGAAGCTTGTTTCCTTTCTAATGAATGCACAATAGTTTTTTCGTCGCATACAAAATTCTGAGACCATCTTACTCTTTCTGTGAGTCAACCTAATTTTCACTATTAGAGTCTTCTAGGCACAGGACACTTTTATTTGTTTCAGATTTTTTAGAATTTATGTTTTTTTCTTTTACAAACCAAAAACTGGTCAACCTTTAGAATTACTTCATCAGATTTCAATATGGGGCACTGATATTACTCAAAATACAACAATAGGCCAAGTTGCTTAATATTTCTATTTAATTTATCTAAAAAGCAGGAGTGGTATTATTATCTACTTTATATTTTTTGTGGAATATTTGATCTCTTTAGTCTTTTCAGAGGCAATAGAGTAGTACAAGAAAGGTGGAATAAAGCAGAGTAAGAAATTATTGCAAGTATAGAGGTCTGTATTTCTTGTCTCTAGAATCAATTATTAGATTGCCATGGTGGATAATTGTTTTGAATATTATGATTTCAACATCATATCCCTTTCCAGGTATGTTTTCATATATAATTTATAAACTACTCAGAAATATATATTTCTATAAAATTAACTTCTGGCTGAACGAGCTGAACACCACTTTGGCAGAAATGAGCTTCATTTTTTAACATCATTATTCCTATTTTCATCATAGATAATTATCTTTGATTTTTAGCAAAATTCACTGTTTGCTTTAAGTAAAATTAACTATTTCTTACGGCAGTTGATACAAACACTACATTGACAGTTAATATACTTTATTTGTTAGAATTTTTTTTCTCCTTAACATGACATACATGTAACAATTAGTATTGTGATACTGTACCAAGGAAGTTATGATTTGGATTCCAAAGCATTCTTCTACTCAATTCATTATTTAGACCTTTGGAGTATCTGTTCTTTGTTCTTCAATTGGTATTTGTGATGATAAGACAATAATACTCAAAAATTGACCCAGTATTGAACTCAGTAAACTTCGACCTCAATGATATGCCATATGCCTAAAATAGGTAACATTTGACAACCATCGTGTGCTCATAAAAACCACAGAATTTGAAGAAAGGATATCAGGATGACAAAAGCAATTTAGGAAAACATTCAGAACATCATATTTCAAATAAACTAGAAAACCATTTTGAAATATATCAAGTGCAGGCCAGTCATGGTGACTCACACTTGTAGTCCCAGAATTTTGGGAGGCCGAAGTGGGCTGATCCTTTGAGCCTAGGAGTTTGAGATCAGTGTGGGCTATGTGGTGAAACCCTGTCTCTACCAAAAACAAACGAACGAACAAACAAAATAGCTGGGCCTAGTGGAGCACACCTGCAGTCCCAGTTACTTGGCGGGCTGAGGCAGGAGAATCACTTGAGCCTGGGAGGTAGAGGTTGCAGTGAGCCAAAATCATTCCGTGGCACTTCAGCTTGGGTGATGGGAGTAAAACTCTAAGAAAAAAAAAATCTCTCTCTCTCTCTCTCTCTCTCTCTCTCTCTCTCTCTCATGGGCAATTATGTTGAGAACAAGTTTAATCTTATTGTGTCAAAACTGTGCTTCATTTGTAGTTTTATTTTTTCTGTTTCTTTTGTGTACATTATAATGTAATTCATAAATATACTAAACATATTTTATTAATAAATGTATTAAATTGTCCTGTATATAAGTGAAAAGGCATGTAACTGATTTTCAAATGAATTAAGTAGTGGTCACAATTCTATATCTAATTAGTTGAATCTATGGGAAATAACATAGTTGTGATTCCTTTATATAGAAGATGACAACCTGTCTCCCATGATTGCAGGGAGAGAAAGCCAATGAATGTAAAAATACTATGTGTGTAAATTATTGAACTTAACTCTTCTCTTCAGAACAGTATGTGTCTCTTTTGTCTTTAAGTTCAATTTCAATCACATGACTAGGCAACTTTCTTATAGGTTGTAGGTGCCAAACTGAGGGGAAAAGGCAATGCTTGCCAACTTCTGTGATCAATTCCATATCTTTGATCCTCAGTATAGGCTTGGTTGGGGGAGAATGTTGGATATTTTGACTGTAAAGAGTAATATGAACTGGTTCTAGCTCATAGTAATCCACAGAGGGACCTGATACAACCAGAATTCCAAGATCAACTCTGCTACTTACAAGTCATATGCCCTTGAGAAGCTAACACAACCTTTTTACATTTTTCTTTTAATTTCTTAATAAAAATGGATGAGCTTTGAGGAATAAATAACAAAATAAAAATGTGTATAAAACATTTCATGATACCTGAAATATTATAGCTCCGAGCCAACTAGTAGGTGATTTCTTGTTTTTCTTTATTTCCCTTCCTTTCTTCCTTCCTTCCTTCCTTCCTTTATTTCTTTCTTTTTCTTTCTTTCTTTCTTTCTTTTTCTTTCTTTCTTTCTTTCTTCCCTTCCTTCCTTCCTTCTTTCCTTCCTTCCTTCTTTCCTTTCTTTTCTTTCTTTCTTTCTTTCTTTCTTTCTTTCTTTCTTTCTTTCTTTCTTTCTTTCTTTCTTTCTTTCTTTCTTTTTCTTTCTTTCTTTCTTTCTTTCTTTCTTCTTTCTTTTTCTTTCTTTCTTTCTTTCTTTCTTTCTTTCTTTCTTTCTTTCTCTCTCTCTCTCTTCCTCTTCTTTTTCCTTTTTCTTTTTCTTTTTCCTTTCTTTCTTTATTTCTTTCCCTCTTTCTTTCCTCAAATTGATATGTTTTTAGGCATTAACCATATTTCATTTTATTGTGATGTCTTAAGACAAGAGGAATATTCTTGTTTGGTCCCTAACTCATTTGAAATGCAGTCCTTATACTTGTACATTCGTTGTTCCTCTCTTACAGTTCTTGAATTTCTATGCTTTATTTTATTCCTTCCTGAAATCTTTGGATTACATAGTTGTTAACACAATCCTTGTCACCTGTGTGTTGCCTGCTGTTGATTATTTCAAAATATATATGTTGCAAGCAGAATACTTATATTCTTCATAAAGGAGAAGATGCATATCTTCTACTTTTATTCAAATGTCTTATTCCTTTATTCTCTTACAATGGTAATATCTTCCATTCATCTATGACTGTTAGAAAAAAAATTAATACTGTCTGAGTTGTAACTGCCCTACCTCTATTTTTAGGACTTAAGTTATGACATCACATTTATTTACTTGGATGGTATATTTATACTGCATGGTTTTGAGTCCATCACCATTTCAAATTCACTATTCAAGTCATATATCAGTTTATATATCAAATTTGCTGTTTGCCACCTGTCATTTAGATAAATGACCTCTCTGTTGTTACCAAAGAGCTATAAAAATAGATTAGGCAGAACAATCTTTATATGGAATCTTGAGATAACCATGAGAAATCACCTAGCCAGTTGATCACAATTATATTCACATTTAGGTAAAGTCACCCAATTGATTTCTGATTCAATAAATTGCTGTTACATTTCACCTTTAATTTTCTTGTAGCTACAAGTATCTCATAAGAAATATGATCAAATGCCTTTCTGATAAGCATGACTACCACAGTTAGATTTTTTATATCTACCAATCTATTTCCCAAGGAAATGAATGGGTTCATGTGATAGTATGCATTCATACCAACCCAGCTTATGCCTAGTAGTTCTTGATTCTAGAATATTTTCCAGGATCTACATTAAATGATACAATCCCCAGTTTATTTACTTTATTTTTAGTATACACTGTGAAAAATCAAGATTTTGTTTACCAATTTTCAGAGTTTTTTATCCTATTCTCAATAACAATCAATAATCATCAACAGCCATAAGAAATCTTGCTTACTAGGTCTTTCGTTCTAGCATCAAATTTGTCAGCTGAGGGACTTGAAACAGTTAGTTACTCACCTTACATCTCCTGACCAATCTTGAGCATGATCTTGGGGCACTTTCTCCTATATTAGTGTTTGCACTACTATTTTAGTTCAGTGGTCATTTCACTTGACAAATAAGACAAAAGCAAAAGATGAGTTAAAGTGTTCTAGTTTTCTATTCAATTCATCATTTAGTAGCTTTAATCCCTCTTTGAAAAAAGCTTGAACATAAATAAAATAAGAAAATCATCACTGCTATGCCCCAAGCTGAAGAACTATATTTTCCTTGATCTTCTTTTGTGCTGAAAATAACAAAAAGATGGATTTATGTTTAACTAACAATTTTGTGACTTCACTTCATTTTGAAAAATTAGCATTAATGCTGTAATTATTTTCATTTTACAAGTCCTCATTATATTTATCCTTGATTATCTTTCTACCTGTTTAAATATGGTTTTAAAATGTGAACTGATTAACATGCAAAAGCTCCTAGTATGCTGTACATCACATTAGATCTGAAGAATAAATTCAAATTTCCTTCATACTGATTCATTGTCTGGTCCTGGAAAAGTCACTGATTCTCTCAGAGCCTTAGTTTTATTATCTGTGAAATGAGCATAATAAAACATCTACCTCAACTCTTAATTTAAAGTGGCATCTAAGACTTCCTTTCAAAGGCAGACAGAAACCATCAGAAGATCCTTTCTCCAGCTACTCTGGATAAAGTATAATAATATTTTATATATGTGACTAAATTCAAAATCCAGAGAGATGAGTTTTACAGTATCTGATATTAAGATCTCAAAACCATATAGTGAGAGTTTTTAAAAGCCCAGCAAAATCACAATGGTAGTGAAACAGGGTATATAACATAGAGAATTTTATTTTATACCAGTGAGGAAAATATGGAAAGGGAAGAAACAAAGTGTCTATCCTTTTTTTTTAAATAAAGCATGGTAAAATGATTGGGAAAGCTATTTTATTAGATTAAATATTAGCAGTTTAGTCTTATATACTACGGAATATTTTTTCCTAAAATTAAACATTTAATTTGATTTGATCCAATATAATTTCATTGTTTTATTTTGACACTTGATATTTTGATAATGTTTGCATATTACCTATATAAAACTATATGTGCATGGCTGAAATGATGAAATTATTATATTCTCATATGCAATTTTTCATCTATACATATGACAGGGTTGCATTATTTCACTTAGGATTTTCTTAGAGTGTCGAATTGCTTACAACAGGTTTGCAAAATGATTTCTACAGCTTCCACAGTTTTATCTGATTTATATTAGTATGTACAATATTGGGATGATGTGTTCCTTAAAGAGTAAAAAATAGTTACATGAGTTTCCTGATGATGACAGTGATGGGTTGTGATGTTTTAGGAAGATTCCTGGCAGTGATAGTAAATAAAGTGTTTTCCTTAAAGTCACACACCTAGTGATTGTAGAGCCAGAATACAAACCTTTGTGACTCGAAATTCCGTGCTTCCGACAAATAAGGTCAAAGAGTAAAAGAAACTAAACTCAGAAAGTAGGATGTATAAATGGAATAAAGAAGACAGGCATGAGAAGTATTATGGGAGCTGTATTTATAAGATACAGAACCTGATTGAATATGATGGCATACAAGGAATTCATAAACTATTGGTTGATGGGAAATTATTCATTACAGAGATAATCAGAAAACTGATAATGTGTCCTACATTATTTAAAAGGAAATTTAAGAGAAATGTGACTGAGCAAAAAGGGCACAGAGTAGTGGTCAAACACATCCATAGTTTGTCTTTCTGTATTTTGTCCTGCAGCTGACCCTTTGGAAAGAGTTTGGTCTCTACTAAACATTTCATGGCAGAAAGTAGATGTGATTCACCCGTATGTCTTCTTGGTAGTAGAACTCTCATTGAAAATTTTTCAGCTAGTCTGTAATTATTGAGTCTTAAAAACAAAGTGGAATAATTTGACAATAGTGTCAAATTTGAGAGGTGCTTTCTTTGAGAAAAATATTAGCTACCATATATCTGTTTCTAATCATTAATCCTTGAATATATGCCTATAGTATCATAAGATGGTGACAGAAACTTCCCCAGAATCTTATACCCATTGAAGTATCAGTAGGATTAAAAAGCATGGCAGCATTTTGAAGGACAGTGAGCAAATTACGTGACATTGTGATAAGATTGTCAGGGCTACTTGTCCCCAACTTAAGGACATGTAAGAATACCTAATGTATCCAACCAATATTTAACTTAAAGTAAATGAATAAAAGGTTTAGAAAAAAATCTCATGAGATGATCAATTGTATTACTTCTGATCAAGCTATACCATAAACCTTTGTGTTGAGATAATCAACTCCTGTCCAAATGGGCTTGGAGAAGGCATGTCATATGGGCAAGATAAGGGTTGGTTTACTGGAGGAGACAAAGCTTGAGTAAGACTTACTTAAAGGATGAATCTTTTTTTTCTTCATTTTTTCCCCTTCTTAGATTTTAAAAAATGAGATGTAATTTACATACCATAAAATTCACTCTTTTAAAGTGTGAACTTCAGTGATTTCAGATATTCAAGAGTTGTGTAACCACCACCACTATTTAATTCAAACAAAATTTCACCATCCCAAAAAGAAACCGTGTACTTATTAGCCATCATTTTCCATTCTGCATTCCCCACTCAGTCATTAGAAATTACTGATCTACATTCTAGTTATATGGATTTGGCTATTCTGGATATTCCATATAATTTAAATAATACAATTTGTGATCTTTTGTACCTAATTTCTTTCACTTTCTTTCAAGGTTTGTCCATGTCATAGGTTGCATTAGTAACTCATTCTTTTTATTTCTGAATAACATTTCATTGTATGAATGTACCACATTTTGCTTATTCATTTGTCATTTGAAGGACATTTGGGATATCCACCTTAGGCCAATTATTAATAATACTGTTATGAACATTTATGTCTTTTATATTATTATTTTCAAATACACTTTAACTTTATTTTTTACAGCAATTTTAGGTTCATAGGAATATTGAGTAAAAGATACAGGGATTTCCTATATACTCCCTGCCCTCACGCTTGCATAGCCTCCTCCATTATGAATATTCCTCATCAGAGTGGTACATTTGTTAAAACTGATGAACCTACATTGACATATCATAATTATCCCAAGTCCATACTATAAATTAGGGTTCATTCTTGATGTCATACCTCAATAATTACAGGCTACCTGAAAAATTCTCTGAGTTTAGACAAATGTATAATCATATTTATCCACCATTCTAGCATCCTACCAACCAGTTTCACCATTCTAAAAATCCTCTGTGTCTGCCTATTCATTCCTACGTCCTCCTCAACCCCTGACAACCACTGTTTTTCTTTTTTTGTCTCTCTGGTTTTGCCTTTCTAGAATGTCACAGTTAGAATCATGCAGTATGCAGCCTTTTAAGATTGACTCATTTTACTTAATATACATTTTAAGTTTCCTTCATGTCTTTTCATCCTTCATGAATAGCTCATTTGTTTTTAGTGCTGAACAATATTTCATTGTCCAGAAGTACCACAGTTGATTAATCTCTTCACCTACTGAAGGGCATCTTAGTTGGTTCCAGTTTTTGCAAATATTAATAAAGCTACTATAAGCATCTATGTGTAGATTTTTGTGTGTACATAAGTTTTCAACTTCTTTGGGTAAATTTGAAGTGATGAGATTGTCAGATTATATGGTAAGACTATGTTTAGTTTTGTAAGAAACTGCCAAATTGCTTTCCAAAGGGCTGTTTCAAAGTGATGTTTGGAAAATGGCTTTTTCAAAATTTTGTTCTTACCAGTAATTAATGGAAGTGTATCTTGCTCCACATCCTCTCCAACATTTGGTATTACCAGTAGTTTTGGTTTTGGCCATTCTAATAGGTGTGCAGTGGCATCTCATTGTGCTTAAATGAGAATTCTTGGGGTTTTTTTGGTTTTTGCTTTTCAAATATTCTCACCCATTCTTTGAGTTGTCTTTATACTTTCTTGATGATGTCCTTTGAAGCATTAATATTTTAAATTTTGATAAAATTTAGTTTATCCTTTTTTTGTACAAAGCTTGTGTTTTGGTATCATATGTAAAAAACTTATTTTAAGGTCATGACATTTTATGCCTATATTTTTAAGAGTTTTATAATTTTAGTTTTTATGTTTATATAAGTGATACATTTTCAGTGAGTTTTTGTGTATAGTGTGAGGTAATGGTCCAGTTTAATTTTTTTCCATGTAAATAGCCAGGTTTTCTAGCACTATTTATTGAAAAAGAATGTTCTTTTCATTTTGAATTGTCTTGACATCCTTTTGAAAAATCAATTGAATGCAAATATAAAGATTTGTTTCTGAACTCTCAATCTTCTGCATGATTTACATATCTATCTTTATGTTAGTACCACCACTGTAGCTTTGCAGTAGGATTTAAAATTTAAAACTGTAACTCCTCCAAGATTTATTTATTTCATTTATTCAAGATTATTCAGGCTACTCTTGCTTCATTGCATTTCCATATGAATTTTAAGATCAATTTATCAATTTCTGGAAAAAAGTTGAGATTTTAAGAGGGTTTACAGTGAATCTGTAGATTAATTTTTAACACTTTCTAAACAAAATTAAGTCTAGACCATGAACATGGTTTTTCCTTTTAATAATATCATCTTTATTTTCATTAAATGATGTTTTCAAGTTTTCATTGTGTAATATAAGTCTTTCATGTGTGTCAACAAGTTCATTTCAAGGTATTTTATTCTTTTTGATGCTATTTTCTTAATTTCATTATCAGTTTGTTTATTGCTGGTTATAGAAATAGTTTATTTTTATCTTGATATTTTGTCCTGCAACCTTGCTGAAATAATTTTTGTATTTTATTCCTTAGAATTTTCTACATACAGGATCATGTCATTTTTAAATAGAGGTAGTTTTACTTTTTGCTTTTCAAAATCTGGATTTTTTTATTTTTGCACCTATTTTTTACTGAATGTAGTCTCCCACTACAATGTTAAATAGAAGTGGCAAGTGTGAACGTCTTTAAACTTTTTATTTTTTTTTCCTGTTGTGAGGAGGTAAGCTTTCTGTTTTTTGTGTGTGTGGTTTTTTGTTTTGTTTTGTTTTGAGACGAGTCTCGCTCTGTCGCCCAGACTGGAGTGCAGTGGCGCGATCTTGGCTCACTGTAAGCTCCACCTCGCGGGTTCACGCCATTTTCCTGCCTCAGCCCCCCAAGTAGCTGGGACTACAGGCATGGGCCACCACACCTGGCGAAATTTTTTTTTTTTTTTTTTTGTATTTTTTTTAGTAGAGATGGGGTTTCACCGTGTTAACTAGGATGGTCTCGATCTCCTGACCTCGTGATCCGCCTGTCTCAGCCTCTCAGAATGCTGGGATTACAGGTGTGAGCCACTGTGCCCGGCGAAGTTTATATTATTAATATATTATACTAATATATTTGTCCGCATTGCCTCACCCTTGCGTTTAAGAAATAATGCAAGGGTGATTCAATGGACACATTCAATGTACCCATTTGCTTATAATATGTGACTTCTTCTATGTTGCTGAACTCCCTTGGCTAGCATTTTATTGATTTCAGCATCTATGATCATAATGAATGTTATTCCGTGGTGTTATTTTCTTGTGATGTCCTTTTCTGTTTTTGGTGTTAGGGTAAAACTGGTCTCATAGTTGAAAAGTGCCTCCCTCCTTTCTCGTTTTGGAAGAGTTTGTAAAATATCGGTGTTAATTCTTCTTCAAATGTTTGGTGGAATTCACAAGTGAAGCCATCTGTTCATGG
>NW_027257817.1:0-23500 GCF_043159975.1 Macaca nemestrina
ATCTGGACTGCTCATGCTTCTGGGGATCATTCTCCTGAAAATGGTGGCTCCTTTCTCCCTGTGGAGCAACTCTCTACGCAGCGCTTCTTTCCTCCCCCAGGACTCATTTCATCGGGCCCGGGAAGCCTTCTGATTCAACACACCTGACCCATGAAAAGAAAAGGGAAAGAAAGGAGGCCAAAGGTCACACTCTCCTCATTCCACCATCCTCCCTGAAATCATCCTGATTTCATGGGCCCTGAGACCGGGGATGCTTCTGTACACCTCGAGGCCTTGGCGCCTGGCCCAAATTCTATTCTCTTTCTCATTATCTGAAAAATTTTAAGAAAATCCCTAGAGCCAGGATCTTTATTCCTAGTAAGCCGAAAGTCCCAAAGAAACACCCAAATTCTGTCCCTCTTAGTTTGGGAAACAAGTCTACCTTCATCAGCATGACATTTTCCACCAAATGTGGTAACTGCAAGTCCACCACACAATGCTTAACTGGAATTGGAAGCAACATCTCAGACGATGAAAAATACATGGAAGAATCCCTAAGACAAATGGTTGATTTTTCCCTTTCTTACTAAAACAACTGCCAGTATTAACAATGGTATGCAAATCTCTTTTAGACGCCCTGCTTTTAAATCTCTATGTTTCTTCCTGAGACAGGGACTCATTCCCATCACCCAGGCATTTACAGTGTTTAATTCTGGTTATATGCTATTCTCAAATTTACAACTATTTATTTCATCTCTCTCAAATGTTGATCTATTGTCACATACGTATTAAAATATTATCTCCCATGCTGCGTGATATGTTGTTTTTATATTCATCCTTTCTTAAATGAACCAAAGGTTTTAGTTGGATTAGATTGTGATTAGTCAAGTTTTCTGATTTCATGATTTCTTAAATTGCGGTCATACGACCTCAATCACTGGAAATAGAATGTCATGAGTATTTCTCCTTACTTGCAATCATAAATTCGGGGAATGTCATCAATTGGTATGTCGGTGATTGCATGATTTCCTGAAAGTCTTTCACAGTCTAATTTGGGCACTAAGTATTTCGTCTAGGTTCAGTGCATGTTTCCAACCCTTGATGCTTTATGATTTGGGTATACAGCTTCCACAAGAGCATTTCCTGCAAAGACATGTCTTGGTCCCCACTGGTAAGTCATTTCACTCGAACACAGAATCAATAGGCTGAACATGGAAAGGTTACTGCTAGAATACTTATTAGACTGCATGGATCTATTCTTTGACATTAAGGAAACAAATACACTGTGTTATTAACTGTACTTCATTGATGATTCTCAAGTCAGAAAGTACAGGTCTGACTTCCTGTCCTTCAATGCCTGAAAGGATGGTCGTATCTGCCAAAAGCACATAGTTAGAAGCACATCGCAGCTCAAACACACACACACACCCAGAAATATAAACAAACACAAAGAAACACTCACATGGGCATGATTCTGCATGTTTTAAGTAAACTAACGCATTTTAAGTAAACTACCACTTAAGTTTACTGTTTTAAGTAAACACCACTGTTTTAAGTAAACTAACGCATTCCCCAGGAGTTTTAAGTGAACTCCCTGGGGAATACAAGGGGACACACCCTATGATTCATTCTTTAACCGAGTGCTGATATTGGATTGGTGGACCGTGTACCTGATGGGTGGGTGGGGTGTTCGAGGTAGGCGGGGTTGAGTTATATAAGGGCTGATGCGGCCAGATGGCGTGTCATTTGAAGACTCTCTCGGAAGAGATAGCATCTTTCTGCAACGTGCGGTCCCAGCAGAGAAAGCTTGTGATCCTTGCTCCTGGCGACATGGAGGCCGATTCACTCCACTTGGGAGGTGAGTGGCAGTTCAACCACTTTTCAAAACTCACATCTCCTCGGCCAGATGCAGCTTTTGCTGAAATCCAGCGGACTTCTCTACCTGAGAAGTCACCACTGTCATCTGAGACCCATGTCGACCTCTGTGATGGTTTGGCTCCTGTGGCAAGACAGCCTGCCCCTGGGGAGAAGCTTCCTCTCAGTAGCAGGAGACCTGCTGCGGTGGGGGCTGGGCTCCAGAATATGGGAAATACTTGCTATGTGAATGCTTCCCTGCAGTGCCTGACATACACACCACCCCTTGCCAACTACATGCTGTCCCGGGAGCACTCTCAACTTTGTCATCATCACAAGTGCTGCATGCTGTGTACGATGGAAGCTCACATCACACGGGCCCTCCACCGTCCTGGCCACGTCATCCAGCCCTCACAGGCATTGGTTGCTGGCTTCCATCGAGGCAAGCAGGAAGATGCCCATGAATTTCTGATGTTCATTGTGGATGCCATGAAAAAGGCATGCCTTCCCGGGCACAAGCAGGTAGATCATGACTCTGAGGACACCACCCTCATCCACCAGATATTTGGAGGCTGCTGGAGATCTCAAATCAAGTGTCTCCACTGCCAGGGCGTTTCGGACACCTTTGACCCTTACCTGGACATTGCCCTGGATATCCAGGCAGCTCAGAGTGTGAAGCAAGCTTTGGAACAGGTGGTGAAGCCCGAAGAACTCAATGGAGAGAATGCCTATCATTGTGGTCTTTGTCTCCAGAAGGCGCCTGCCTCCAAGACGTTCACTCTACACACTTCTGCCAAGGTCCTCATCCTTGTATTGAAGAGATTCTCCGATGTCACAGGCAACAAACTTGCCAAGAACGTGCAATACCCTGAGTGCCTTGACATGCAGCCATACATGTCTCAGCAGAACACAGGACCTCTTGTCTATGTCCTCTATGCTGTGCTGGTCCATGCTGGGTGGAGTTGTCACAACGGACATTACCTCTCTTATGTCAAAGCTCCAGGAGGCCAGTGGTATAAAATGGATGACGCCGAGGTCACTGCCTGTAGCATCGCTTCTGTCCTGAGTCAACAGGCCTATGTCCTCTTTTACATCCAGAAGAGTCAACTGGAAAGATGCAGTGAGAGTGTGTCAATAGGCAGGGAACCAGGAGCCCTTGGTGCTGAACACAAAGGCAGGCGAGCAACGCAAGGGGAGCTCCAGAGAGAACCCTGCCTCCAGGTACCCGACTTGGAGGAGCACTTGGTGGAAAGAGCCACTCAGGAAAGCACCTTAGACCACTGGAAGTTCCTCCAAGAGCAAAACAAAACCAAGCCTGACTTCAACGTCAGAAAAGTCGAATGTACCCTGCCTCCCAACGTGCTTGTGATTCATCCATCAAAATACAAGAGTGGGATGAACAACCGTCATCCTGAACAGCAAAGCTCCCTGCTGAACCTCTCTTCAAGGAACCTGGCACCTCAGGAGTCCATGAACACTGGCACACTCACTTCTCTGCAAGGGAGGACCAGGAGATCCAAAGGGAGGAACAAACACAGCAAGAGGGCTCTGTTTGTGTGCCAGTGATCTCAGGAAAAGTCTCCATGCAAACGCAGGAGTGCATGAGCACACACACTGACACACACACACACATACACGTACACACACACACACACCCACGAGGGGGTTCGCGCGCGCACACACACACACCATCACATACGCAGTCAATCCGACATAAAGTAATGAGGAGCCCAGGTGTCTGCCTACACAAGAGGGAAAACTGGATAGTGATGGCTGCGTTTCAGGATGAGCCCAGACATGGGAAACATCGAGTTTTGCAGTCGTGAATCTTCTGAACCTGTGGAGGGATTGTCTGTGTGTTTGTGTTCACGGTAGATGTCATTCAGTGTGAATTTCTGAATATGACATACTGCGGTGTAGGGTTGCGCGTGAGGTTATTGCAGGGGACGGGGTTGACTATTTTCTCTTGGGGTGTGTTTCATTCGTCAGTTGTTGGTGAGCACCAGAAGTTGAAATTTTGCGAACGTGGGACTTGTGTGGATCCTTCTCGCTACCTTGAGTAGCGGAAACTGGAACGCATTTGAAGAGAGGAAGGGTGTTCTTCTTTTGAACCTGCCTCGCCGTTTTTACATTACTTGTTGAATGGACGTCAGGCGCCCTAGGACTTGTGCCCTTGGTGGAACCCACAGAATGCTGGAGACAGACAGACAGACACACTTGCCTATTGAATGGTGTCCATTTCCAATGAATTGAAGCAGAAAATCATCCCACTGGTATGTGAGTCATTTGGAAGTAAGTCGTATTGATAATAAAGGAAATCAAACACAGGAGCGTGTGTGTATTCAACTACAATAAAATCAGCAAGCACTGAAATCAATCGCATTTGGTGTGCATCAAAATGGCGTCTGGGAGACTCCGGGTCAATCGTCCAGCTGCGAAAGGTGCATCTCTGAAGCACAGTCCCTGACCTGCAGTGAGACTTGTTCATCCGAGGTGGTGTTGCAGTGGAAATGATTGTGGGAAATGGCCCCTTCCTTTTGTGTATTCGCTGATTGGATTTCAGGCTCCGTTTCTCGTTCGGTACAGCGATCCAAGTTGACCAACCCGAGAGGAAAGATGTCCAGGGCATAACTCAGGGCTCCATACAACCACAGAATCTTGGGTGCAACCCTGCTCAAGCACACAAATGCGCGTATTAACAGTGTCTCTGTGTGACGTGTGTGCAAAGTACAGTGTGATGAGCATGACTGGCAGACAGGTGATCCATTGGGCTCACCTGAAAATCAGTCATGAGCATGGAAGAACACCGACGCCCAGGTCCCCGCTTCAGACATAACACCCACCAGCGTCTTGTGTGAAGCCACGGCATCTGGACTGCTCATGCTTCTGGGGATCATTCTCCTGAAAATGGTGGCTCCTTTCTCCCTGTGGAGCAACTCTCTACGCAGCGCTTCTTTCCTCCCCCAGGACTCATTTCATCGGGCCCGGGAAGCCTTCTGATTCAACACACCTGACCCATGAAAAGAAAAGGGAAAGAAAGGAGGCCAAAGGTCACACTCTCCTCATTCCACCATCCTCCCTGAAATCATCCTGATTTCATGGGCCCTGAGACCGGGGATGCTTCTGTACACCTCGAGGCCTTGGCGCCTGGCCCAAATTCTATTCTCTTTCTCATTATCTGAAAAATTTTAAGAAAATCCCTAGAGCCAGGATCTTTATTCCTAGTAAGCCGAAAGTCCCAAAGAAACACCCAAATTCTGTCCCTCTTAGTTTGGGAAACAAGTCTACCTTCATCAGCATGACATTTTCCACCAAATGTGGTAACTGCAAGTCCACCACACAATGCTTAACTGGAATTGGAAGCAACATCTCAGACGATGAAAAATACATGCAAGAATCCCTAAGACAAATGGTTGATTTTTCCCTTTCTTACTAAAACAACTGCCAGTATTAACAATGGTATGCAAATCTCTTTTAGACGCCCTGCTTTTAAATCTCTATGTTTCTTCCTGAGACAGGGACTCATTCCCATCACCCAGGCATTTACAGTGTTTAATTCTGGTTATATGCTATTCTCAAATTTACAACTATTTATTTCATCTCTCTCAAATGTTGATCTATTATCACATACGTATTAAAATATTATCTCCCATGCTGCGTGATATGTTGTTTTTATATTCATCCTTTCTTAAATGAACCAAAGGTTTTAGTTGGATTAGATTGTGATTAGTCAAGTTTTCTGATTTCATGATTTCTTAAATTGCGGTCATACGACCTCAATCACTGGAAATAGAATGTCATGAGTATTTCTCTTTACTTGCAATCATAAATTCGGGGAATGTCATCAATTGGTATGTCGGTGATTGCATGATTTCCTGAAAGTCTTTCACAGTCTAATTTGGGCACTAAGTATTTCGTCTAGGTTCAGTGCATGTTTCCAACCCTTGATGCTTTATGATTTGGGTATACAGCTTCCACAAGAGCATTTCCTGCAAAGACATGTCTTGGTCCCCACTGGTAAGTCATTTCACTCGAACACAGAATCAATAGGCTGAACATGGAAAGGTTACTGCTAGAATACTTATTAGACTGCATGGATCTATTCTTTGACATTAAGGAAACAAATACACTGTGTTATTAACTGTACTTCATTGATGATTCTCAAGTCAGAAAGTACAGGTCTGACTTCCTGTCCTTCAATGCCTGAAAGGATGGTCGTATCTGCCAAAAGCACATAGTTAGAAGCACATCGCAGCTCAAACACACACACACACCCAGAAATATAAACAAACACAAAGAAACACTCACACGGGCATGATTCTGCATGTTTTAAGTAAACTAACGCATTTTAAGTAAACTACCACTTAAGTTTACTGTTTTAAGTAAACACCACTGTTTTAAGTAAACTAACGCATTCCCCAGGAGTTTTAAGTGAACTCCCTGGGGAATACAAGGGGACACACCCTATGATTCATTCTTTAACCGAGTGCTGATATTGGATTGGTGGACCGTGTACCTGATGGGTGGGTGGGGTGTTCGAGGTAGGCGGGGTTGAGTTATATAAGGGCTGATGCGGCCAGATGGCGTGTCATTTGAAGACTCTCTCGGAAGAGATAGCATCTTTCTGCAACGTGCGGTCCCAGCAGAGAAAGCTTGTGATCCTTGCTCCTGGCGACATGGAGGCCGATTCACTCCACTTGGGAGGTGAGTGGCAGTTCAACCACTTTTCAAAACTCACATCTCCTCGGCCAGATGCAGCTTTTGCTGAAATCCAGCGGACTTCTCTACCTGAGAAGTCACCACTGTCATCTGAGACCCATGTCGACCTCTGTGATGGTTTGGCTCCTGTGGCAAGACAGCCTGCCCCTGGGGAGAAGCTTCCTCTCAGTAGCAGGAGACCTGCTGCGGTGGGGGCTGGGCTCCAGAATATGGGAAATACTTGCTATGTGAATGCTTCCCTGCAGTGCCTGACATACACACCACCCCTTGCCAACTACATGCTGTCCCGGGAGCACTCTCAACTTTGTCATCATCACAAGTGCTGCATGCTGTGTACGATGGAAGCTCACATCACACGGGCCCTCCACCGTCCTGGCCACGTCATCCAGCCCTCACAGGCATTGGTTGCTGGCTTCCATCGAGGCAAGCAGGAAGATGCCCATGAATTTCTGATGTTCATTGTGGATGCCATGAAAAAGGCATGCCTTCCCGGGCACAAGCAGGTAGATCATGACTCTGAGGACACCACCCTCATCCACCAGATATTTGGAGGCTGCTGGAGATCTCAAATCAAGTGTCTCCACTGCCAGGGCGTTTCAGACACCGTTGACCCTTACCTGGACATTGCCCTGGATATCCAGGCAGCTCAGAGTGTGAAGCAAGCTTTGGAACAGGTGGTGAAGCCCGAAGAACTCAATGGAGAGAATGCCTATCATTGTGGTCTTTGTCTCCAGAAGGCGCCTGCCTCCAAGACGTTCACTCTACACACTTCTGCCAAGGTCCTCATCCTTGTATTGAAGAGATTCTCCGATGTCACAGGCAACAAACTTGCCAAGAACGTGCAATACCCTGAGTGCCTTGACATGCAGCCATACATGTCTCAGCAGAACACAGGACCTCTTGTCTATGTCCTCTATGCTGTGCTGGTCCATGCTGGGTGGAGTTGTCACAACGGACATTACCTCTCTTATGTCAAAGCTCCAGGAGGCCAGTGGTATAAAATGGATGACGCCGAGGTCACTGCCTGTAGCATCGCTTCTGTCCTGAGTCAACAGGCCTATGTCCTCTTTTACATCCAGAAGAGTCAACTGGAAAGATGCAGTGAGAGTGTGTCAATAGGCAGGGAACCAGGAGCCCTTGGTGCTGAACACAAAGGCAGGCGAGCAACGCAAGGGGAGCTCCAGAGAGAACCCTGCCTCCAGGTACCCGACTTGGAGGAGCACTTGGTGGAAAGAGCCACTCAGGAAAGCACCTTAGACCACTGGAAGTTCCTCCAAGAGCAAAACAAAACCAAGCCTGACTTCAACGTCAGAAAAGTCGAACGTACCCTGCCTCCCAACGTGCTTGTGATTCATCCATCAAAATACAAGAGTGGGATGAACAACCGTCATCCTGAACAGCAAAGCTCCCTGCTGAACCTCTCTTCAAGGAACCTGGCACCTCAGGAGTCCATGAACACTGGCACACTCACTTCTCTGCAAGGGAGGACCAGGAGATCCAAAGGGAGGAACAAACACAGCAAGAGGGCTCTGTTTGTGTGCCAGTGATCTCAGGAAAAGTCTCCATGCAAACGCAGGAGTGCATGCGCACACACACTGACACACACACACACATACACGTACACACACACACACACCCACGAGGGGGTTCGCGCGCGCACACACACACACCATCACATACGCAGTCAATCCGACATAAAGTAATGAGGAGCCCAGGTGTCTGCCTACACAAGAGGGAAAACTGGATAGTGATGGCTGCGTTTCAGGATGAGCCCAGACATGGGAAACATCGAGTTTTGCAGTCGTGAGTCTTCTGAACCTGTGGAGGGATTGTCTGTGTGTTTGTGTTCACGGTAGATGTCATTCAGTGTGAATTTCTGAATATGACATATTGCGGTGTAGGGTTGCGCGTGAGGTTATTGCAGGGGACGGGGTTGACTATTTTCTCTTGGGGTGTGTTTCATTCGTCAGTTGTTGGTGAGCACCAGAAGTTGAAATTTTGCGAACGTGGGACTTGTGTGGATCCTTCTCGCTACCTTGAGTAGCGGAAACTGGAACGCATTTGAAGAGAGGAAGGGTGTTCTTCTTTTGAACCTGCCTCGCCGTTTTTACATTACTTGTTGAATGGACGTCAGGCGCCCTAGGACTTGTGCCCTTGGTGGAACCCACAGAATGCTGGAGACAGACAGACAGACACACTTGCCTATTGAATGGTGTCCATTTCCAATGAATTGAAGCAGAAAATCATCCCACTGGTATGTGAGTCATTTGGAAGTAAGTCGTATTGATAATAAAGGAAATCAAACACAGGAGCGTGTGTGTATTCAACTACAATAAAATCAGCAAGCACTGAAATCAATCGCATTTGGTGTGCATCAAAATGGCGTCTGGGAGACTCCGGGTCAATCGTCCAGCTGCGAAAGGTGCATCTCTGAAGCACAGTCCCTGACCTGCAGTGAGACTTGTTCATCCGAGGTGGTGTTGCAGTGGAAATGATTGTGGGAAATGGCCCCTTCCTTTTGTGTATTCGCTGATTGGATTTCAGGCTCCGTTTCTCGTTCGGTACAGCGATCCAAGTTGACCAACCCGAGAGGAAAGATGTCCAGGGCATAACTCAGGGCTCCATACAACCACAGAATCTTGGGTGCAACCCTGCTCAAGCACACAAATGCGCGTATTAACAGTGTCTCTGTGTGACGTGTGTGCAAAGTACAGTGTGATGAGCATGACTGGCAGACAGGTGATCCATTGGGCTCACCTGAAAATCAGTCATGAGCATGGAAGAACACCGACGCCCAGGTCCCCGCTTCAGACATAACACCCACCAGCGTCTTGTGTGAAGCCACGGCATCTGGACTGCTCATGCTTCTGGGGATCATTCTCCTGAAAATGGTGGCTCCTTTCTCCCTGTGGAGCAACTCTCTACGCAGCGCTTCTTTCCTCCCCCAGGACTCATTTCATCGGGCCCGGGAAGCCTTCTGATTCAACACACCTGACCCATGAAAAGAAAAGGGAAAGAAAGGAGGCCAAAGGTCACACTCTCCTCATTCCACCATCCTCCCTGAAATCATCCTGATTTCATGGGCCCTGAGACCGGGGATGCTTCTGTACACCTCGAGGCCTTGGCGCCTGGCCCAAATTCTATTCTCTTTCTCATTATCTGAAAAATTTTAAGAAAATCCCTAGAGCCAGGATCTTTATTCCTAGTAAGCCGAAAGTCCCAAAGAAACACCCAAATTCTGTCCCTCTTAGTTTGGGAAACAAGTCTACCTTCATCAGCATGACATTTTCCACCAAATGTGGTAACTGCAAGTCCACCACACAATGCTTAACGGGAATTGGAAGCAACATCTCAGACGATGAAAAATACATGCAAGAATCCCTAAGACAAATGGTTGATTTTTCCCTTTCTTACTAAAACAACTGCCAGTATTAACAATGGTATGCAAATCTCTTTTAGACGCCCTGCTTTTAAATCTCTATGTTTCTTCCTGAGACAGGGACTCATTCCCATCACCCAGGCATTTACAGTGTTTAATTCTGGTTATATGCTATTCTCAAATTTACAACTATTTATTTCATCTCTCTCAAATGTTGATCTATTATCACATACGTATGAAAATATTATCTCCCATGCTGCGTGATATGTTGTTTTTATATTCATCCTTTCTTAAATGAACCCAAGGTTTTAGTTGGATTAGATTGTGATTAGTCAAGTTTTCTGATTTCATGATTTCTTAAATTGCGGTCATACGACCTCAATCACTGGAAATAGAATGTCATGAGTATTTCTCCTTACTTGCAATCATAAATTCGGGGAATGTCATCAATTGGTATGTCGGTGATTGCATGATTTCCTGAAAGTCTTTCACAGTCTAATTTGGGCACTAAGTATTTCGTCTAGGTTCAGTGCATGTTTCCAACCCTTGATGCTTTATGATTTGGGTATACAGCTTCCACAAGAGCATTTCCTGCAAAGACATGTCTTGGTCCCCACTGGTAAGTCATTTCACTCGAACACAGAATCAATAGGCTGAACATGGAAAGGTTACTGCTAGAATACTTATTAGACTGCATGGATCTATTCTTTGACATTAAGGAAACAAATACACTGTGTTATTAACTGTACTTCATTGATGATTCTCAAGTCAGAAAGTACAGGTCTGACTTCCTGTCCTTCAATGCCTGAAAGGATGGTCGTATCTGCCAAAAGCACATAGTTAGAAGCACATCGCAGCTCAAACACACACACACACCCAGAAATATAAACAAACACAAAGAAACACTCACATGGGCATGATTCTGCATGTTTTAAGTAAACTAACGCATTTTAAGTAAACTACCACTTAAGTTTACTGTTTTAAGTAAACACCACTGTTTTAAGTAAACTAACGCATTCCCCAGGAGTTTTAAGTGAACTCCCTGGGGAATACAAGGGGACACACCCTATGATTCATTCTTTAACCGAGTGCTGATATTGGATTGGTGGACCGCGTACCTGATGGGTGGGTGGGGTGTTCGAGGTAGGCGGGGTTGAGTTATATAAGGGCTGATGCGGCCAGATGGCGTGTCATTTGAAGACTCTCTCGGAAGAGATAGCATCTTTCTGCAACGTGCGGTCCCAGCAGAGAAAGCTTGTGATCCTTGCTCCTGGCGACATGGAGGCCGATTCACTCCACTTGGGAGGTGAGTGGCAGTTCAACCACTTTTCAAAACTCACATCTCCTCGGCCAGATGCAGCTTTTGCTGAAATCCAGCGGACTTCTCTACCTGAGAAGTCACCACTGTCATCTGAGACCCATGTCGACCTCTGTGATGGTTTGGCTCCTGTGGCAAGACAGCCTGCCCCTGGGGAGAAGCTTCCTCTCAGTAGCAGGAGACCTGCTGCGGTGGGGGCTGGGCTCCAGAATATGGGAAATACTTGCTATGTGAATGCTTCCCTGCAGTGCCTGACATACACACCACCCCTTGCCAACTACATGCTGTCCCGGGAGCACTCTCAACTTTGTCATCATCACAAGTGCTGCATGCTGTGTACGATGGAAGCTCACATCACACGGGCCCTCCACCGTCCTGGCCACGTCATCCAGCCCTCACAGGCATTGGTTGCTGGCTTCCATCGAGGCAAGCAGGAAGATGCCCATGAATTTCTGATGTTCATTGTGGATGCCATGAAAAAGGCATGCCTTCCCGGGCACAAGCAGGTAGATCATGACTCTGAGGACACCACCCTCATCCACCAGATATTTGGAGGCTGCTGGAGATCTCAAATCAAGTGTCTCCACTGCCAGGGCGTTTCGGACACCTTTGACCCTTACCTGGACATTGCCCTGGATATCCAGGCAGCTCAGAGTGTGAAGCAAGCTTTGGAACAGGTGGTGAAGCCCGAAGAACTCAATGGAGAGAATGCCTATCATTGTGGTCTTTGTCTCCAGAAGGCGCCTGCCTCCAAGACGTTCACTCTACACACTTCTGCCAAGGTCCTCATCCTTGTATTGAAGAGATTCTCCGATGTCACAGGCAACAAACTTGCCAAGAACGTGCAATACCCTGAGTGCCTTGACATGCAGCCATACATGTCTCAGCAGAACACAGGACCTCTTGTCTATGTCCTCTATGCTGTGCTGGTCCATGCTGGGTGGAGTTGTCACAACGGACATTACCTCTCTTATGTCAAAGCTCCAGGAGGCCAGTGGCATAAAATGGATGACGCCGAGGTCACTGCCTGTAGCATCGCTTCTGTCCTGAGTCAACAGACCTATGTCCTCTTTTACATCCAGAAGAGTCAACTGGAAAGATGCAGTGAGAGTGTGTCAATAGGCAGGGAACCAGGAGCCCTTGGTGCTGAACACAAAGGCAGGCGAGCAACGCAAGGGGAGCTCCAGAGAGAACCCTGCCTCCAGGTACCCGACTTGGAGGAGCACTTGGTGGAAAGAGCCACTCAGGAAAGCACCTTAGACCACTGGAAGTTCCTCCAAGAGCAAAACAAAACCAAGCCTGACTTCAACGTCAGAAAAGTCGAATGTACCCTGCCTCCCAACGTGCTTGTGATTCATCCATCAAAATACAAGAGTGGGATGAACAACCGTCATCCTGAACAGCAAAGCTCCCTGCTGAACCTCTCTTCAAGGAACCTGGCACCTCAGGAGTCCATGAACACTGGCACACTCACTTCTCTGCAAGGGAGGACCAGGAGATCCAAAGGGAGGAACAAACACAGCAAGAGGGCTCTGTTTGTGTGCCAGTGATCTCAGGAAAAGTCTCCATGCAAACGCAGGAGTGCATGCGCACACACACTGACACACACACACACATACACGTACACACACACACACACCCACGAGGGGGTTCGCGCGCGCACACACACACACCATCACATACGCAGTCAATCCGACATAAAGTAATGAGGAGCCCAGGTGTCTGCCTACACAAGAGGGAAAACTGGATAGTGATGGCTGCGTTTCAGGATGAGCCCAGACATGGGAAACATCGAGTTTTGCAGTCGTGAGTCTTCTGAACCTGTGGAGGGATTGTCTGTGTGTTTGTGTTCACGGTAGATGTCATTCAGTGTGAATTTCTGAATATGACATATTGCGGTGTAGGGTTGCGCGTGAGGTTATTGCAGGGGACGGGGTTGACTATTTTCTCTTGGGGTGTGTTTCATTCGTCAGTTGTTGGTGAGCACCAGAAGTTGAAATTTTGCGAACGTGGGACTTGTGTGGATCCTTCTCGCTACCATGAGTAGCGGAAACTGGAACGCATTTGAAGAGAGGAAGGGTGTTCTTCTTTTGAACCTGCCTCGCCGTTTTTACATTACTTGTTGAATGGACGTCAGGCGCCCTAGGACTTGTGCCCTTGGTGGAACCCACAGAATGCTGGAGACAGACAGACAGACACACTTGCCTATTGAATGGTGTCCATTTCCAATGAATTGAAGCAGAAAATCATCCCACTGGTATGTGAGTCATTTGGAAGTAAGTCGTATTGATAATAAAGGAAATCAAACACAGGAGCGTGTGTGTATTCAACTACAATAAAATCAGCAAGCACTGAAATAAATCGCATTTGGTGTGCATCAAAATGGCGTCTGGGAGACTCCGGGTCAATCGTCCAGCTGCGAAAGGTGCATCTCTGAAGCACAGTCCCTGACCTGCAGTGAGACTTGTTCATCCGAGGTGGTGTTGCAGTGGAAATGATTGTGGGAAATGGCCCCTTCCTTTTGTGTATTCGCTGATTGGATTTCAGGCTCCGTTTCTCGTTCGGTACAGCGATCCAAGTTGACCAACCCGAGAGGAAAGATGTCCAGGGCATAACTCAGGGCTCCATACAACCACAGAATCTTGGGTGCAACCCTGCTCAAGCACACAAATGCGCGTATTAACAGTGTCTCTGTGTGACGTGTGTGCAAAGTACAGTGTGATGAGCATGACTGGCAGACAGGTGATCCATTGGGCTCACCTGAAAATCAGTCATGAGCATGAAAGAACACCGACGCCCAGGTCCCCGCTTCAGACATAACACCCACCAGCGTCTTGTGTGAAGCCACGGCATCTGGACTGCTCATGCTTCTGGGGATCATTCTCCTGAAAATGGTGGCTCCTTTCTCCCTGTGGAGCAACTCTCTACGCAGCGCTTCTTTCCTCCCCCAGGACTCATTTCATCGGGCCCGGGAAGCCTTCTGATTCAACACACCTGACCCATGAAAAGAAAAGGGAAAGAAAGGAGGCCAAAGGTCACACTCTCCTCATTCCACCATCCTCCCTGAAATCATCCTGATTTCATGGGCCCTGAGACCGGGGATGCTTCTGTACACCTCGAGGCCTTGGCGCCTGGCCCAAATTCTATTCTCTTTCTCATTATCTGAAAAATTTTAAGAAAATCCCTAGAGCCAGGATCTTTATTCCTAGTAAGCCGAAAGTCCCAAAGAAACACCCAAATTCTGTCCCTCTTAGTTTGGGAAACAAGTCTACCTTCATCAGCATGACATTTTCCACCAAATGTGGTAACTGCAAGTCCACCACACAATGCTTAACTGGAATTGGAAGCAACATCTCAGACGATGAAAAATACATGCAAGAATCCCTAAGACAAATGGTTGATTTTTCCCTTTCTTACTAAAACAACTGCCAGTATTAACAATGGTATGCAAATCTCTTTTAGACGCCCTGCTTTTAAATCTCTATGTTTCTTCCTGAGACAGGGACTCATTCCCATCACCCAGGCATTTACAGTGTTTAATTCTGGTTATATGCTATTCTCAAATTTACAACTATTTATTTCATCTCTCTCAAATGTTGATCTATTATCACATACGTATGAAAATATTATCTCCCATGCTGCGTGATATGTTGTTTTTATATTCATCCTTTCTTAAATGAACCCAAGGTTTTAGTTGGATTAGATTGTGATTAGTCAAGTTTTCTGATTTCATGATTTCTTAAATTGCGGTCATACGACCTCAATCACTGGAAATAGAATGTCATGAGTATTTCTCCTTACTTGCAATCATAAATTCGGGGAATGTCATCAATTGGTATGTCGGTGATTGCATGATTTCCTGAAAGTCTTTCACAGTCTAATTTGGGCACTAAGTATTTCGTCTAGGTTCAGTGCATGTTTCCAACCCTTGATGCTTTATGATTTGGGTATACAGCTTCCACAAGAGCATTTCCTGCAAAGACATGTCTTGGTCCCCACTGGTAAGTCATTTCACTCGAACACAGAATCAATAGGCTGAACATGGAAAGGTTACTGCTAGAATACTTATTAGACTGCATGGATCTATTCTTTGACATTAAGGAAACAAATACACTGTGTTATTAACTGTACTTCATTGATGATTCTCAAGTCAGAAAGTACAGGTCTGACTTCCTGTCCTTCAATGCCTGAAAGGATGGTCGTATCTGCCAAAAGCACATAGTTAGAAGCACATCGCAGCTCAAACACACACACACACCCAGAAATATAAACAAACACAAAGAAACACTCACATGGGCATGATTCTGCATGTTTTAAGTAAACTAACGCATTTTAAGTAAACTACCACTTAAGTTTACTGTTTTAAGTAAACACCACTGTTTTAAGTAAACTAACGCATTCCCCAGGAGTTTTAAGTGAACTCCCTGGGGAATACAAGGGGACACACCCTATGATTCATTCTTTAACCGAGTGCTGATATTGGATTGGTGGACCGCGTACCTGATGGGTGGGTGGGGTGTTCGAGGTAGGCGGGGTTGAGTTATATAAGGGCTGATGCGGCCAGATGGCGTGTCATTTGAAGACTCTCTCGGAAGAGATAGCATCTTTCTGCAACGTGCGGTCCCAGCAGAGAAAGCTTGTGATCCTTGCTCCTGGCGACATGGAGGCCGATTCACTCCACTTGGGAGGTGAGTGGCAGTTCAACCACTTTTCAAAACTCACATCTCCTCGGCCAGATGCAGCTTTTGCTGAAATCCAGCGGACTTCTCTACCTGAGAAGTCACCACTGTCATCTGAGACCCATGTCGACCTCTGTGATGGTTTGGCTCCTGTGGCAAGACAGCCTGCCCCTGGGGAGAAGCTTCCTCTCAGTAGCAGGAGACCTGCTGCGGTGGGGGCTGGGCTCCAGAATATGGGAAATACTTGCTATGTGAATGCTTCCCTGCAGTGCCTGACATACACACCACCCCTTGCCAACTACATGCTGTCCCGGGAGCACTCTCAACTTTGTCATCATCACAAGTGCTGCATGCTGTGTACGATGGAAGCTCACATCACACGGGCCCTCCACCGTCCTGGCCACGTCATCCAGCCCTCACAGGCATTGGTTGCTGGCTTCCATCGAGGCAAGCAGGAAGATGCCCATGAATTTCTGATGTTCATTGTGGATGCCATGAAAAAGGCATGCCTTCCCGGGCACAAGCAGGTAGATCATGACTCTGAGGACACCACCCTCATCCACCAGATATTTGGAGGCTGCTGGAGATCTCAAATCAAGTGTCTCCACTGCCAGGGCGTTTCGGACACCTTTGACCCTTACCTGGACATTGCCCTGGATATCCAGGCAGCTCAGAGTGTGAAGCAAGCTTTGGAACAGGTGGTGAAGCCCGAAGAACTCAATGGAGAGAATGCCTATCATTGTGGTCTTTGTCTCCAGAAGGCGCCTGCCTCCAAGACGTTCACTCTACACACTTCTGCCAAGGTCCTCATCCTTGTATTGAAGAGATTCTCCGATGTCACAGGCAACAAACTTGCCAAGAACGTGCAATACCCTGAGTGCCTTGACATGCAGCCATACATGTCTCAGCAGAACACAGGACCTCTTGTCTATGTCCTCTATGCTGTGCTGGTCCATGCTGGGTGGAGTTGTCACAACGGACATTACCTCTCTTATGTCAAAGCTCCAGGAGGCCAGTGGTATAAAATGGATGACGCCGAGGTCACTGCCTGTAGCATCGCTTCTGTCCTGAGTCAACAGGCCTATGTCCTCTTTTACATCCAGAAGAGTCAACTGGAAAGATGCAGTGAGAGTGTGTCAATAGGCAGGGAACCAGGAGCCCTTGGTGCTGAACACAAAGGCAGGCGAGCAACGCAAGGGGAGCTCCAGAGAGAACCCTGCCTCCAGGTACCCGACTTGGAGGAGCACTTGGTGGAAAGAGCCACTCAGGAAAGCACCTTAGACCACTGGAAGTTCCTCCAAGAGCAAAACAAAACCAAGCCTGACTTCAACGTCAGAAAAGTCGAATGTACCCTGCCTCCCAACGTGCTTGTGATTCATCCATCAAAATACAAGAGTGGGATGAACAACCGTCATCCTGAACAGCAAAGCTCCCTGCTGAACCTCTCTTCAAGGAACCTGGCACCTCAGGAGTCCATGAACACTGGCACACTCACTTCTCTGCAAGGGAGGACCAGGAGATCCAAAGGGAGGAACAAACACAGCAAGAGGGCTCTGTTTGTGTGCCAGTGATCTCAGGAAAAGTCTCCATGCAAACGCAGGAGTGCATGCGCACACACACTGACACACACACACACATACACGTACACACACACACACACCCACGAGGGGGTTCGCGCGCGCACACACACACACCATCACATACGCAGTCAATCCGACATAAAGTAATGAGGAGCCCAGGTGTCTGCCTACACAAGAGGGAAAACTGGATAGTGATGGCTGCGTTTCAGGATGAGCCCAGACATGGGAAACATCGAGTTTTGCAGTCGTGAGTCTTCTGAACCTGTGGAGGGATTGTCTGTGTGTTTGTGTTCACGGTAGATGTCATTCAGTGTGAATTTCTGAATATGACATATTGCGGTGTAGGGTTGCGCGTGAGGTTATTGCAGGGGACGGGGTTGACTATTTTCTCTTGGGGTGTGTTTCATTCGTCAGTTGTTGGTGAGCACCAGAAGTTGAAATTTTGCGAACGTGGGACTTGTGTGGATCCTTCTCGCTACCTTGAGTAGCGGAAACTGGAACGCATTTGAAGAGAGGAAGGGTGTTCTTCTTTTGAACCTGCCTCGCCGTTTTTACATTACTTGTTGAATGGACGTCAGGCGCCCTAGGACTTGTGCCCTTGGTGGAACCCACAGAATGCTGGAGACAGACAGACAGACACACTTGCCTATTGAATGGTGTCCATTTCCAATGAATTGAAGCAGAAAATCATCCCACTGGTATGTGAGTCATTTGGAAGTAAGTCGTATTGATAATAAAGGAAATCAAACACAGGAGCGTGTGTGTATTCAACTACAATAAAATCAGCAAGCACTGAAATAAATCGCATTTGGTGTGCATCAAAATGGCGTCTGGGAGACTCCGGGTCAATCGTCCAGCTGCGAAAGGTGCATCTCTGAAGCACAGTCCCTGACCTGCAGTGAGACTTGTTCATCCGAGGTGGTGTTGCAGTGGAAATGATTGTGGGAAATGGCCCCTTCCTTTTGTGTATTCGCTGATTGGATTTCAGGCTCCGTTTCTCGTTCGGTACAGCGATCCAAGTTGACCAACCCGAGAGGAAAGATGTCCAGGGCATAACTCAGGGCTCCATACAACCACAGAATCTTGGGTGCAACCCTGCTCAAGCACACAAATGCGCGTATTAACAGTGTCTCTGTGTGACGTGTGTGCAAAGTACAGTGTGATGAGCATGACTGGCAGACAGGTGATCCATTGGGCTCACCTGAAAATCAGTCATGAGCATGGAAGAACACCGACGCCCAGGTCCCCGCTTCAGACATAACACCCACCAGCGTCTTGTGTGAAGCCACGGCATCTGGACTGCTCATGCTTCTGGGGATCATTCTCCTGAAAATGGTGGCTCCTTTCTCCCTGTGGAGCAACTCTCTACGCAGCGCTTCTTTCCTCCCCCAGGACTCATTTCATCGGGCCCGGGAAGCCTTCTGATTCAACACACCTGACCCATGAAAAGAAAAGGGAAAGAAAGGAGGCCAAAGGTCACACTCTCCTCATTCCACCATCCTCCCTGAAATCATCCTGATTTCATGGGCCCTGAGACCGGGGATGCTTCTGTACACCTCGAGGCCTTGGCGCCTGGCCCAAATTCTATTCTCTTTCTCATTATCTGAAAAATTTTAAGAAAATCCCTAGAGCCAGGATCTTTATTCCTAGTAAGCCGAAAGTCCCAAAGAAACACCCAAATTCTGTCCCTCTTAGTTTGGGAAACAAGTCTACCTTCATCAGCATGACATTTTCCACCAAATGTGGTAACTGCAAGTCCACCACACAATGCTTAACTGGAATTGGAAGCAACATCTCAGACGATGAAAAATACATGCAAGAATCCCTAAGACAAATGGTTTATTTTTCCCTTTCTTACTAAAACAACTGCCAGTATTAACAATGGTATGCAAATCTCTTTTAGACGCCCTGCTTTTAAATCTCTATGTTTCTTCCTGAGACAGGGACTCATTCCCATCACCCAGGCATTTACAGTGTTTAATTCTGGTTATATGCTATTCTCAAATTTACAACTATTTATTTCATCTCTCTCAAATGTTGATCTATTATCACATACGTATGAAAATATTATCTCCCATGCTGCGTGATATGTTGTTTTTATATTCATCCTTTCTTAAATGAACCAAAGGTTTTAGTTGGATTAGATTGTGATTAGTCAAGTTTTCTGATTTCATGATTTCTTAAATTGCGGTCATACGACCTCAATCACTGGAAATAGAATGTCATGAGTATTTCTCCTTACTTGCAATCATAAATTCGGGGAATGTCATCAATTGGTATGTCGGTGATTGCATGATTTCCTGAAAGTCTTTCACAGTCTAATTTGGGCACTAAGTATTTCGTCTAGGTTCAGTGCATGTTTCCAACCCTTGATGCTTTATGATTTGGGTATACAGCTTCCACAAGAGCATTTCCTGCAAAGACATGTCTTGGTCCCCACTGGTAAGTCATTTCACTCGAACACAGAATCAATAGGCTGAACATGGAAAGGTTACTGCTAGAATACTTATTAGACTGCATGGATCTATTCTTTGACATTAAGGAAACAAATACACTGTGTTATTAACTGTACTTCATTGATGATTCTCAAGTCAGAAAGTACAGGTCTGACTTCCTGTCCTTCAATGCCTTAAAGGATGGTCGTATCTGCCAAAAGCACATAGTTAGAAGCACATCGCAGCTCAAACACACACACACACCCAGAAATATAAACAAACACAAAGAAACACTCACATGGGCATGATTCTGCATGTTTTAAGTAAACTAACGCATTTTAAGTAAACTACCACTTAAGTTTACTGTTTTAAGTAAACACCACTGTTTTAAGTAAACTAACGCATTCCCCAGGAGTTTTAAGTGAACTCCCTGGGGAATACAAGGGGACACACCCTATGATTCATTCTTTAACCGAGTGCTGATATTGGATTGGTGGACCGCGTACCTGATGGGTGGGTGGGGTGTTCGAGGTAGGCGGGGTTGAGTTATATAAGGGCTGATGCGGCCAGATGGCGTGTCATTTGAAGACTCTCTCGGAAGAGATAGCATCTTTCTGCAACGTGCGGTCCCAGCAGAGAAAGCTTGTGATCCTTGCTCCTGGCGACATGGAGGCCGATTCACTCCACTTGGGAGGTGAGTGGCAGTTCAACCACTTTTCAAAACTCACATCTCCTCGGCCAGATGCAGCTTTTGCTGAAATCCAGCGGACTTCTCTACCTGAGAAGTCACCACTGTCATCTGAGACCCATGTCGACCTCTGTGATGGTTTGGCTCCTGTGGCAAGACAGCCTGCCCCTGGGGAGAAGCTTCCTCTCAGTAGCAGGAGACCTGCTGCGGTGGGGGCTGGGCTCCAGAATATGGGAAATACTTGCTATGTGAATGCTTCCCTGCAGTGCCTGACATACACACCACCCCTTGCCAACTACATGCTGTCCCGGGAGCACTCTCAACTTTGTCATCATCACAAGTGCTGCATGCTGTGTACGATGGAAGCTCACATCACACGGGCCCTCCACCGTCCTGGCCACGTCATCCAGCCCTCACAGGCATTGGTTGCTGGCTTCCATCGAGGCAAGCAGGAAGATGCCCATGAATTTCTGATGTTCATTGTGGATGCCATGAAAAAGGCATGCCTTCCCGGGCACAAGCAGGTAGATCATGACTCTGAGGACACCACCCTCATCCACCAGATATTTGGAGGCTGCTGGAGATCTCAAATCAAGTGTCTCCACTGCCAGGGCGTTTCGGACACCTTTGACCCTTACCTGGACATTGCCCTGGATATCCAGGCAGCTCAGAGTGTGAAGCAAGCTTTGGAACAGGTGGTGAAGCCCGAAGAACTCAATGGAGAGAATGCCTATCATTGTGGTCTTTGTCTCCAGAAGGCGCCTGCCTCCAAGACGTTCACTCTACACACTTCTGCCAAGGTCCTCATCCTTGTATTGAAGAGATTCTCCGATGTCACAGGCAACAAACTTGCCAAGAACGTGCAATACCCTGAGTGCCTTGACATGCAGCCATACATGTCTCAGCAGAACACAGGACCTCTTGTCTATGTCCTCTATGCTGTGCTGGTCCATGCTGGGTGGAGTTGTCACAACGGACATTACCTCTCTTATGTCAAAGCTCCAGGAGGCCAGTGGTATAAAATGGATGACGCCGAGGTCACTGCCTGTAGCATCGCTTCTGTCCTGAGTCAACAGGCCTATGTCCTCTTTTACATCCAGAAGAGTCAACTGGAAAGATGCAGTGAGAGTGTGTCAATAGGCAGGGAACCAGGAGCCCTTGGTGCTGAACACAAAGGCAGGCGAGCAACGCAAGGGGAGCTCCAGAGAGAACCCTGCCTCCAGGTACCCGACTTGGAGGAGCACTTGGTGGAAAGAGCCACTCAGGAAAGCACCTTAGACCACTGGAAGTTCCTCCAAGAGCAAAACAAAACCAAGCCTGACTTCAACGTCAGAAAAGTCGAATGTACCCTGCCTCCCAACGTGCTTGTGATTCATCCATCAAAATACAAGAGTGGGATGAACAACCGTCATCCTGAACAGCAAAGCTCCCTGCTGAACCTCTCTTCAAGGAACCTGGCACCTCAGGAGTCCATGAACACTGGCACACTCACTTCTCTGCAAGGGAGGACCAGGAGATCCAAAGGGAGGAACAAACACAGCAAGAGGGCTCTGTTTGTGTGCCAGTGATCTCAGGAAAAGTCTCCATGCAAACGCAGGAGTGCATGCGCACACACACTGACACACACACACACATACACGTACACACACACACACACCCACGAGGGGGTTCGTGCGCGCACACACACACACCATCACATACGCAGTCAATCCGACATAAAGTAATGAGGAGCCCAGGTGTCTGCCTACACAAGAGGGAAAACTGGATAGTGATGGCTGCGTTTCAGGATGAGCCCAGACATGGGAAACATCGAGTTTTGCAGTCGTGAGTCTTCTGAACCTGTGGAGGGATTGTCTGTGTGTTTGTGTTCACGGTAGATGTCATTCAGTGTGAATTTCTGAATATGACATACTGCGGTGTAGGGTTGCGCGTGAGGTTATTGCAGGGGACGGGGTTGACTATTTTCTCTTGGGGTGTGTTTCATTCGTCAGTTGTTGGTGAGCACCAGAAGTTGAAATTTTGCGAACGTGAGACTTGTGTGGATCCTTCTCGCTACCTTGAGTAGCGGAAACTGGAACGCATTTGAAGAGAGGAAGGGTGTTCTTCTTTTGAACCTGCCTCGCCGTTTTTACATTACTTGTTGAATGGACGTCAGGCGCCCTAGGACTTGTGCCCTTGGTGGAACCCACAGAATGCTGGAGACAGACAGACAGACACACTTGCCTATTGAATGGTGTCCATTTCCAATGAATTGAAGCAGAAAATCATCCCACTGGTATGTGAGTCATTTGGAAGTAAGTCGTATTGATAATAAAGGAAATCAAACACAGGAGCGTGTGTGTATTCAACTACAATAAAATCAGCAAGCACTGAAATCAATCGCATTTGGTGTGCATCAAAATGGCGTCTGGGAGACTCCGGGTCAATCGTCCAGCTGCGAAAGGTGCATCTCTGAAGCACAGTCCCTGACCTGCAGTGAGACTTGTTCATCCGAGGTGGTGTTGCAGTGGAAATGATTGTGGGAAATGGCCCCTTCCTTTTGTGTATTCGCTGATTGGATTTCAGGCTCCGTTTCTCGTTCGGTACAGCGATCCAAGTTGACCAACCCGAGAGGAAAGATGTCCAGGGCATAACTCAGGGCTCCATACAACCACAGAATCTTGGGTGCAACCCTGCTCAAGCACACAAATGCGCGTATTAACAGTGTCTCTGTGTGACGTGTGTGCAAAGTACAGTGTGATGAGCATGACTGGCAGACAGGTGATCCATTGGGCTCACCTGAAAATCAGTCATGAGCATGGAAGAACACCGACGCCCAGGTCCCCGCTTCAGACATAACACCCACCAGCGTCTTGTGTGAAGCCACGGC
>NW_027257818.1:0-23265 GCF_043159975.1 Macaca nemestrina
GTTCCTAGCACCACGTGTGCAAATACATACTATTTTGGAAACTATTTCACAGTAATTTGCAAATATCATGTCCCTGGACTCGTGAACCCTTTAGCGAGTTTGACCTCAGAACACAGACACTCTCTCACCCCAATATTCCTGGCTTCTGGGAATCTTCTCTAGCTACCTTCTCCAGAAGCTCCCAGTTCATGGCATGGAAAGCGGCTCTGCCTCTGTTCCTTGTTGCAGTGGGACTCATAATAGCTGGAGGCATCCGCATCTTCTGGAAATGTCAAAGGGAAAAGAACAAAGCATTGCTGGAAGAAGAGAGGGAGCGAAGAGAAAAGGAGCAGAGGCGACCCACCAGCAGCAACGAGGTTGAGCCATGAGAGGTGAGCAGGGAGCCCCGACAAGGCACATCCTGCCCACCCTCCAAACCCAGGACCCTAACACGAAGCCCTGAGCTGAGGCTTCATCCATGTGTCCTCAAACACAGTAGGAATGGGATGGCCGATGAGGATCCTCACTCTGGAATTGCCTGATTATGATCTAGCCAGTGAGACCATCTGTCTCCTAGCAATCCCTTGGTTAGTCTTCACTGGCTGATTTTGGGCAGGCTGGTTGGACTCTCTCTTGAAAACGGACAGATCTGAGCTTGAACCCCAAGTCTGATGGGTGTGGGCTGAGGGACCTGGTGTGAGCCCTGAGCCACTCTGTCTACTGGGAGTGCTGATACCATCCTGAAAGAGTGCTGCAGTGACCAACAAAGTAGCATTTAGAGCAGGGGCCGCATAGGGGAGGGTTTGCAGTTGCAATCATTGTGATTATTCTCAATATTGACTGTGCCCATCATTCATTCACTTCACTCACTTCCTCCTCTGTCATTTCAGGAGTTGAGGACTCGTCCCTAGATTTCAGAGCCCTATTTGCAGCTGGTTGTAAAGACTGCATTATGATAGAGTCGTTTGTGGTGGCTTGCAGCTGTCATCTAGCATTTTGGGAGGCTGAGGTGGGAAAATTGCTTGAGGCCACGAGTTTGAGGACAGCCTGGGCAATATAGCAAGACCCCATCTCTACAAAAAAAGAAAAAAAAAGAAAAAAGAAATTAGCCGGGCATGGTGGCGTGTGCCTGTTGTCCCAGCTACTCAGGAGGCTGAGGTGGGAAAATCGCTTGAGGCCAGGAGTTTAAGGCTACAGTGAGCCCTGATTGTGCTACTGCACTCCAGCCTGGGTGACAGAGCCAGATCCTGTCAGGCAGACAAGAAAAGAAAGAAGGAAGGAAGGAAGGAAGGAAGGAAGGAAGGAAGGAAGGAAGGAAGGAAGGAAGGAAGGAAGGAAGGAAGGAAGGAAGGAAGGAAGGAAGGAAGGAAGGAAGGAAGGAAGGAAGAAAAGAAGGAAGGAAGGAAAAAGAAAGAGAAAGAAAGAAAAAAGAAAGAAAAGTCAAGGTGCAGCAGTTCATGCCTGTGATCCCAGTACTTTGGGAAGCCGAGGTGGGCAGATCATTTGAGGTCAAGAGTTCGAGACCAGCCTGGCCAAAATGACGAAACCCCATCTTTACTAAAAATACAAAAATTAGCCGAACATGTTGGTGGGCACCTGTAATCCCAGCTACTCAGGAGGCTGAGGCAGGAGAAATGCTTGAACCCAGGAGGCGGAAGTTGCAGTGACATGGTGCCATTGCACTCCAGCACTGTGTGCATACATGTGTGCACGTGCAAACGTGTGTGCATCTGTGTGATGGGTACACACACGTACATGTGTTCATGTAGGCACACATATGTACATATATGTCTGTGTTTCTGTGCATGTGCATGATTGTGAGCATATGCTGCATGTGTGCAGGTGTGTTTGCATGTGAATGAGTGTGACTGTGTATGCATATGTGAGTGTGTGCATGACTGTACAGGTAAGCACATGCATGCATGTACAAGTAAACACATGCATGCATGTGTGTTTCTGTGTGTTCATTTATGTTTGGTGTGTCACGAGTGTGCATATCCATGTACAGGGCACGTTTGTGTATGCAAGAGTGCAATGTGCCAAGAGTATGTGCACATGTGTATTCGTTTACATATGATTTGCATATGTATACATATTAGTGTATGCATTCATGTGTGTAAAGACATGTGCAAGTGTGCATGTGTGTGTGCAAATGTGTACATGTAAGTGTGTGCATGTGTGTGTGCATATGTGCTCCTGTGACCATGCATGTACATGTGTGTGTGTTCCCATCTATTCCAGAGAGCAGAAATGCTGGTGACAGGCAGCCACAGCTTTGTAAAAGTCAAGTTTTAGCTGCCACAAGAAACGCTGAGTTCCTTCTTTTTTTTTTTTTTTTTTTTTTTGAGAATTGGCTCTGTCGCCCAGGCTGGAGTGCAGTGGCATGATCTTGGCTCACTGCCACCTCCGCCTCCTGGGTTCAAGCAATTATCCTGCCTCAGCCTCCCGTGTAGCTGGGATTACAGATGCCTGCCACCACGCCTGGCTACTCTTTGTATTTTTAATAGGTATGGGGTTTCACCATGTTGGCCAGGCTGGTCTGGAACACCTAACCTCAGGTAATCCACCCGCCTCGGCCTCCCAAAGTGCTGAGATTACAGGTATGAGATTACAGGTGTGGCACACAGCCTGTGCTCCTTCTTTATTATTTTCTGAAACCCTGGGAGAGCCAGGCATGGAGAACTTATGGCAACAACCATCCTGCATGTGGGAGATGCTGAGGGAGTCTGCTTTCCTAAGATGGGGAGCTCTGGGGATGCTGTTACCCCAGATAGCAGGGAAATCTGACTTTTCACCTCAAGACATGATCTCATGAAATACAGAGAAGAGGCCAGGCATGGTGGCTCATGCCTGTAATCCTAACACTTTGGGAGGCCAAGTGGGGGCAGATCACTTGAGGTCAGGGGTTCGAAACCAGCCTGGTGAATATAGTGAAATGCCATCTCTACTAAAAATATGAAAAAAAAAAGAAAAGAAAAGCTGGGCATGGTGGTGGGCACCTGTAATCCCAGCTACTCAGGAGGCTAAGGCAGGGGAATTGCTTGAACCTGGAAGGCAGAGGTTGCAGTGAGCCGAGATCTTACCACTGCACTGCAGCCTGGGCAACAGAGCAAGACTCCATCTCAAAAAAAAAAAAAAAAAGTACAGAGAAGAGTCACTGTGGAAAGGGAGAGGCAAGGACCAGGAAAGGCAAAACTGGCTGGGCTGGAGATGGGACCAGTGGGAGGACTTGGGAGGGACAGTTAGCAAAATGTGAATAAGCTCTGCAGATTATGAAATAGATATTTTATAAAGCTATGTCAATGTCCATTTTCTGGTTTTGATCATTTTACTATGGCTATGCAAGATGTTATCATATGCCATATTCTTTATGCTTTTTGTCACTGTAAATCTGGAATAATTTTAATGTGAATAAGAAATTTCCTTAAATGATGACAGCATTTCGGGTGGAGGGAAACATGAAGAGCTGGACTAATTCTTCAGTGGGGAAGAGGCAGCTGGGGGGCTGGTGTATAGACGTGAGGGAGAAGCGACAGCAACAGTTCTATCCCACAGCTCAGGCTCAAGGAACAGAGAACTGGGTGGGGAGGAGAAGAAAGGCGGGAAGTAGCAATGGGGATGTTTGGAGGGAAATAAAGAAATAAAAGCAAAGGGGAGAAGGGCTTCCTTGCAAGAAGGAGGTAAAGAGGCATTTAGTGGGGAAGCTGGGGTTTTAATAACGGAGACAGTGAATGCTCTCAAGTCCATGGGGATGAGAGTTCAGGAAATGATGTATGCCTGGGACGTGGGATCGGAGACCAAGCCCACAGCAGCACACAGAACTTCTGAAGGAGCAGGGTGGGTCACCTAGTGCTAGTTTCAGGTGTCAGAAATGTGGTACCTGGAACAGCCGGGCGCCCGGGCTGGCCCTCACTGCCTCTAGTTTAGGGAGCTGGAGTGTAGACGGACCTCGACCCCCAGGTCATGCACCAAAGGGTGGGCACTCTGAGACAGCAGGCAAGAGGAGCCCCATGGACCGGGGGTCTGAAGAGGAAGGGTGGCCCTTAAGGAAGTGGGACGAGGACTGGGGAAAGGAGAGAAAAGTGCTTCTTGCAGAGGTGGGCTGATTGGGAAGACCTTTGTCTCAGCATCCAGGGCTGCTGGGATCCCTCCTGGGGCTTTCCAGATGCACTGGCTGGTGATCAGTGAACTTGCTGTGTCTCCATGTCCTCCCTTCAGCTCAGTTTCTCTCGGTCTCGGTCTCTCTCTGTCTCTCTGACTTTGTCTCTGTCTTTGTCTCTATATCTCTCTGTTTTTCTCTATGTCTGTCTCTCTCTTTCTGTCCCTGTCTCTCCCTGTCTGTCTCTCTGTATGTCTCTCTCATTGTGTCTCTCTCTGTCTCCATCTTGCTCTCACACACACCCTGCCCACCAGCACAAGCTTATGAAAGCCGCAGGGTACACATCCTGGGAGGTGACCCAGGCTGCCCACACACTGGCCACACTCTCGCCTCCCTGGAGCCTTCTGCCAGGCTCCCACTCCCAACCCCAGGCTGCATGTGTCCTGATCTCTTAGGGACAGGCTATTTGGACAGCTCCTGGCACAAGACACAGAGACAGTGAAGTGATTCCCAGAGATGGCGGGGGATGCCCCAGTGTGTGAGACAAGCCTCGGGGTTCCCCATCTGCAAGGAAGGCACCCCAAGCCCCAAACACATGATCCTCTCCTTTCCACAGTGAACCTGAAGCTGGACCTGGACACCACGAGCCCCAAGCTCAGCCTGTCTGAGGATGGGAGAAGCGTGTGGCGGCTGCTGTTCTCGTGGGACCTGCCCCCCAGCCCTGGGTGGTTCTAGCAGGAGCACTGCGTCCTGGGCCAGGAGCGCTTCTTGACTGGGAGGTATCACTGGGAGGTGGAGGTGGGCAACAGGAAGGCCTGGATGCTGGGTGTGTGTGTAGAAGGCTTGGATCGAAAAGGCAGGATTCCCAAGGCCCCACAGCATGGAGCCTGGGCGCTGGAGCTGTACCAGAAGCGCTGCCAGGCCCTGTCCTACCCCAGGACGCACCTCCAGCTCACCCAGCCCCTCCAGTGGGTGGCCATCACCCTGGACTGCAATGCCAGCAGGGTCTCCTTCCACAGGGGGACTGATGGCTCCCTGCTCTACACATTCTCTGGACTCTCCCCTGGGCCCCTGTGGCCATTCCTCTGCCTCTGGACCCATGACCCCTGTCCCCTGACTATCTGCCCAGTGGCCGGAGAGACCCAGGAAGGTACCGCCACCCCTGGAGGCCTCCAGCTTTCCCCAGGAAACTCCAGTGGGAGAGACAGCAGCATCCTTCTCGATAGACAAGAATGCTCTCCAGGCAAGGTTCACATTCTCACCCAGCCCTGTCCAGCTCCAGGAGGAACATCTAGCCCCTGAATCCCAATAGGACTGTGTCTAAGGATGTAGCTCGGGGCCGTGATCCCCCATCCAAGCTCCATGCTTCTCCTGTAAAATGATGACAATATGGTAAGCACTGAATTGTGCCCCTTTCATAAGTTGAAGTCCTAATCCCCAGGACCTCAAAATGTGGCTGTGTTTGGAGATAATGCCTTTAAAGAGGGATGTTAGGTCAAATGAGGTCACTATGTGGGTCCTAATCCCATAGGATGGGATTCCTAAGAAAGGAGATGAAGACACAGGCACAGGGGGATGGCCCTGAGAGGTTCCAGGGAGAAGCCCAGGAGAGAGGCTCAGGAGGAACCAGCCCTGCCAGCCGACACCTTGGCCTCAGCCACCAGCCTCCAGGACTAGGAGACAATCAATATCTGCCTTTAAGCCACGGCCTGCAGTCCCCTGTTATGGAGGCCCAGGCAGATTAATAATAAACAACAGTCAGTATACCCCTGGGCTCCTCTGTGACAGGTAGAACTCAGGGGCACGTGCAGAACCAGCAGCCCAGTGCCTGACATGTACTGCTCCATAAACAGCAGTCCTCCACCTGCTCCTCTTCCTGTTCCTCCTCCTCCTCCTTTCTCTTCCCTCTGCTCTCCTTCCTCTTTCTCTCCCTCCTCCTTCTTCCTCCTCCCCCTCCACCCTCCTCCTCCCTCTCTTCCTCTTCCTCCTTCCTCCTCCTTCATCCTTCTCCCTTTCCTCCTCCTCCTCCTCCCTCCGTCTACCTCCTCCTCCCCAACTTCCTTTCCCTCCCCTTCCTCTTCTTCCTCCACCCCTCCCACTTCCTCATCCCCTTGACAATCCTCCCAGACATCTGGTCTACCTGGGATTTCCCTCTTCCTCCCTCACCATGATGGGTTATCATAGGGCCATGCAAAGGCCCAGCCAAAGATCCCAGGCCTCCTCGACTTGCCTTGGCATCAGTCAGGATCAAGTCTGAGCAGAAGTCACACTAGCAGTTAGAGAATGGGACAGAAGGAAGCGTTCTCCAGACATCAGAGAACCGAGATGACAAGGACACTGTACATTGTGGTGCTAGCACTCAGCTCCTGAAGCAGCAACCACCCAATGACTGGGGCAGCAGGCAGCTCAGGAGAGGAGCCCTCGGAGGCAAGGGGGCCCCAGTGTGGCTGGGAAAATGCAATCTGGACACATGCCATGAGGCTGGACAACCCCAAGCAGGACAAGGATGGACTGATCCCGACCTTAACTCATCCTCTGGCTGCCCATTGCAGGGTCAAATAGGGAGCCACTGATGGCAGCCTTGCAGGCCCTGTCTCCACCCAGATGGGGAGCACATGGGAGCTCCCTGAGGCTGCCGCAGCAAAGTACAGCACACTTCGGGGGTTTAAAACAATGTGAATTTCCTGTGGTCCCAGCTACTCAGGAGGCTAGGGCAGGAGGATGGTTTGTGCCCAGGAGTTTGAGGCTGCAGTGATCTATGATAATGCCACCACACTCCAGCCTGGTCAACACAGCAACTCTGTCTCTAATTTAAAAAACAAAACAAAGACTACTACAAGAATATATTCTTTCCCAATTCTGGGGACCTGGTCTGAAATCAAAATGTGACAGGGTTGGTTTCTTCCTGGACCCTCTGAGGAAGGCTCTGTCCCAGCTCCTGGGGGCTGCTGGCCACCTTGGCTTGTAGAAGCACCACTCCAATCCCTGTCTCTGTCATGTGCAGCTGTCTTCTCTCCATGTGTCTGTGTCTCAGATCTCCCTACCTTTTTCCCATGAGGACATGTAGTCATTGACCTTAGGGCTCACCCTAAGCCAGATGATCTCATCCTGAGATCCATATTTTAATTATACCTGCAGAGACACTTTTTCCAAATATGGTCCCCATCACAGATACCAGGCACTATGACTTGGACGTACCTTTTCAGAGGCCCCATTCAACCCACTGCAGTGGGTGTGGCACTGAGCTATGAGGGCTCAATGACCCGCATGCCTCCCAGAAAAGAATTGAGTCCACAAGGACCCTGTGGTGATCTGTCAACGTTTGGGAGAGATAAGTGCCTCATACAAAGTTGAAGTCCATTTTATAAAAGTACTCTGGATTCCCAGTGTTCTGAAAGTTCACCGTCAGAAACACTAACGTGGTTAGTGGGTTGGCCAGAAATCGCCATGTAAGAAGGTGGCCTAAGAGCTGGGCTCTGGAGAAAGAGTAGGATTTGTGTGGATGGAAATAGGATAGGATAGAAAGCCTTTGCCCTCCCTCATCTCCCTCACTGGCAACTCCAAATCATCACTAAGCTCTTCAGATAGCTTCCTTCAACATTAGGCTGACATGTTTGTAAAAAAAAAAAAAAAGTTTATTTCTCTTTCTTATTTATTAAGGTAATATTTACATATAATGAGGTGTGCCCATTTTAAGTGTGCAGTTTGATGAGTTTTGATCCTTGTATATAATCATAACACCACCTGCAAGAGATTAGCACTTCCTCCCTAAAAGTTCCCTCCAATCTGTTAGTATCAGATCCACTCTCCCCAGCCCCTATCCCAAGCAATCACTGATCTGCCCTCTACAGTTTTTGGTTCTGTTTCATTTCTATTCATTCTTGGTCTTTCTTTGGGATAACAAGTCCATTGAAATCCAGTAGCCTTCCTGGCATAGCTGGGCCCATAACCATCGTCTTACTCCTGGTTCTTTCTTGGGTGTGTCTGCATTATATATCATCCCTCTTCGCCTGTTATATGGAATTTCAAATAAATGAAATCATACAGTGCATTTTCCTGTGTGTTTGACTTCTGTCTCTTGGCATGGCACATTTGAGGTTCATCCACATCACTGCCTGTAATCATAATTTGTTGCATTTTGCTGTTCAGTAGTATTTCGTGTGCAATGTATTTACTCACCAACTCCTGGACACCTGGGATGCTTGCGGTTCTTGGCTGTCATGAGTGATGCTGCTGCAGTGGCCCAGAAATGATACCCCAAAAGGAAGACCTCAGAAGCATCAGTTTCTCCCTCACCTTCTCCTGCCCTCCTGTCTCCCATTCTCCCCTGAGGCTGGCCATAGAAACCAAAATCCCTCTTCCCTAAGTTGAGTCATAGAAACTAGAAACCCCTGTCCCCAAAGCCAGCCACAAAGCCTGAAAATATGACTTTAAATTTCTCCCCACCTCTCTGTGTAAAAACTGGCCACCAAGAAATTATCTGGCCAGGCATGGTGGCTCACACCTATAATCCTAACTCTTTGGAAGGCCAAGGTGGGAAGATCACTTGAGCCCAGGAATTTGAGACCAGCCTGGGCAGTATAGCAAGACCCTGTCTCTACAAAAAAAAAAATGAAAAATAAAAAAAAAGAAAGCCTTTGACCTACCTTTTTTTCACTGTAGGTTCCCATTCCAGCGAGGGTCCTGCCCCATGCCCAGAAGGAAAGGGCACTGCTCAGAAGACCAAGAGGAATCTAAACAGACAGCCTAGCAGGGTGTCTCCACTCAAGCTGTTCTCACTAGATCCAAACTTATTTGCCCAATCCTATTTTCGCACAGCTGTCCATACTTTGTGGAACCTAAGCATTACAACAGACAGTTGTCTGGGTGCGGTGGCTCACACCTGTCATCCCAACACTTTGGGAGGCCAAGGCAGGTGGATCACCTAAGGTTGGAAGTTCAACACCAGCCTGGGCAACATGGTGAAGCCCCGTCTCTAGTAAAAATATGAAAATTAGCTGGGCGTGGTGGGGGGGTGCCTCTAATCCCAGCTACTCAGGAGGCTGAGGCAGGAGAATCGCTTGAACCTGGGAGGCAAAGATTGCAGTGAGCCAAGATTGTGCCACTGCACTCCAACCTGGGCAACTAGAGCAAGACTCTGTCTCAAAACAAAAACAAAAACAAAAAAAACAACAAGCAGCTTCCTCTGGATCTTTGGGTCTTCATTCTGAAGGCTCCCCTGTCTACATGTTCAGTAAATGTATCTACCTTTCCTTCTCTCTGTCTGTCTTTTGCAAGCTGATTTTTCAGCAAATTCAGAGAGCCCAAGGGAAAGCTCTCCCTTGCCCCCCACCCTGCTGTGAACATTCACCAACATATTTGTGTGTATATTTACGCTTTCCTTTCTCTTTGATGAATACCTATGGGCAAGTACATGTTTAACTTGATAAGAAACAGCCACTCAGTTTTCCAGAGGGGCTGAACTGTTGTGCAATTTCACCAGCAGATATTGCACCACATCCTCACCCACACTGGATGTCACCACGATGGCACTGGTGTCTTCTTTAATTTCAGCCATTATAGTGTGTGTCTGTGTGTGTGCGTGCACATGCACACATGTATTGGTATTGTATTTTGGTTTCACTTTGCATTTCTCTGGTGACAAGTGAGAGTATTCATGTGCTTATTAGCCATTCGCATATCTTCTTTATAGGACTGGAGTATCTGTTCCAGTCCTTTGCCTATTTTTTTGTTTTTTGTGTTTTGGTTTTTGTTTTTTTCCTAGAGACAGAGTCTCACTCTGTTGCCCGGGCTGGAGCACAGTGGCAGGATCACAGCTCACTGCATCCTCAACCTCCTGGGTTCAAGTGATCCTCCCACCTCAGCCCACCCACAAGAAGCTGGCACTAGAGGCACCACTCCTGGCTATTATTTTTTAAGAGATGGGGTCTTGCTATATTGCCCAAGCTGGTCTTAAACTGGGCTCAGGCAATCCTCCCACCTCAGCCTCCCGAGTAGGTAGGACCACAGGTGTGTCTAACTCTGCCCATTTTTAAAACAGGATTGTCTGGTGAGTTGAAGGCAAAAAATGAAAATGATTTTACAAAATAAAAAATAAAAAGGGTTGTCTGTTTTATGACTGAATTCTAAGAGTTCCTTATATACTCTGCTACAAGCCCTTTACTGAGCATGTATTTTGCACATGTTACCCAGGAAGTGGCTTGCATTTTTATTTTCTTAACTATATCGCTAGAAAGGAGAGGTTGTGGCAAGGGGATGAGGAGATGTTCCTCAACGAGCACGGTGCTTGAATTCTAAGATGGGTGGTTCTGGAGACCTGATGCCAACATGGAGACTCTAGTTAATGATAATACATTGTGTATTTAAGATTTGCTTAGTGGGTAGATCTTAGGTATTCTCACCGCAGAAAAGGGTAACTATGTGAGCTGATGGACATGTGAATTAGCTTGATTGTGGCAATCACTGCACGAGGTATACGTATATCAAAACATGTTGTACACCTTAAATATATATAATTATTCTTTGCCAATTATGCCTCAATAAAGCTGGGGGAAAATTAAATTGTTCAATTACCAAAAGAAGAGCAAACATCTTTTTTTTTCCATTGTTTTCTATTATAATACCTGCTTTTGATGTCCTGTTTTAAAAATGGTCCCTGAATTCAATGTCTAGATATTTTCTCCTGTGCTTTCTTCTAGAAGTGCAATCATTTTAGGTCTTACACCTGAAATGGTGTAAGATTTAGGCCTGAGATTCATTTTGAGTTGATTTTTGTGTACAGTGTGAGGTAAAGCTTGAGATTTGCTTTTGAAGCATAGCTATCCAGTTCTTCCAGTTCCATTTGTTTTTACCATTGCAATAGGAGGTGACATTTTTAATTAAACTTTTACTTTGAGATAGTGATGGATCCACTTGCGGTCGCACCTTAGGGAGGCCCACAGTCGCCTGTTCACACCGCTCAGCCTGGGTTTTGAACAGGATCATGCAAAACAAACAGACACAAACTGCCAAAATGGTCTTGTCTCCCAGAGTCCCTCGCAACTCACAAAATAATATGTTTATATTCTTTTTTGTTTGTTTGTTTAAACCATTTTATTGATCTATGGCTAACATACCAAAGGCTGCAAATACTTCATATAGACCACCTGGTGAGTTTAGGTATCACCTGTGAAAGTGTTGTGACCATCAAGGCCATCATATCCATCTCCTCCAAAACTGTTCCCCCACCCTTGTTAGTACTATTGTGAAATTTGTTTGTTTTCTGTTTCTTTCTTTCTTATTTTTTTTCTTTTTTTTTGTAAGGACACACCATAAGACCAACACTATTAGGAACTTTAGATCTACAATATAGCCTGGTAAGCCACAGCAGTGACTGTGGGGTATATCTGCAAGACACATGCACCCTGCATAACTGCAACTTTGTACCCCAGACCATCACCTCCCCATTCCCTCCTCCCTCCAGCCCCACTGGCCACCAGCCTTCTCCTCTCTGCTTCTAGGAGTTTCACTATTGTGCATTGCTTCCATGAGCAGAATCCTGTTGGATTTGTCCTTCCATGCCTGGCTTATTTCACTCAGCAGAATGTCCTCCAGGTTCATCCTTGTTGTCACAATGGAAGGATTTGTTTTCTTCTAAGGCTAAAAACAACTCATTTGCAACTAGCAATAATCGCCTGTTTTAAAAATGGGCAAGAGCCCTGAACAGACATTTCTCCCAAGAAGATGTATGAAGGCTGTGATGGTTAATTTTGAGTGTCAACTTGAATGGATTGAAGGATGCAAAGTTTTGTTCATGGATGTGTCTGTGTTGCCAAAGGAGATAAACATTTGAGTCAGTGGACTGGGAGAGGCAGAAGCACCCTCAATCTGGATGGGCACCATCTAATTAGCGGCCAGCATGGCTAGAATAAAGCAGGCAGAAGAAGTTGGAATGAGCAGACTTGCTGAGTCTTGGGCCTTCATCTTTCTCCTGTGCTGGATGCTTCCTGCCTTCAAACATAAGACTCCAGGTTCTTCAGCTTTTAGACTCTTGGACCTACCAGAGTCCAACCTACCAGAGACCAACCAGTGGTTTGGGCTCTTGAGCCCACTGTCAGCTTCCCTACTTTTGAGGTTTTGGGATTCAGACTGGCTTCCTTGCTCCTCAGCTTGCAGATGGCCTATTGTGGGACTTCACCTTGTGATTGTGTGAGTCAATACTCTTTAATAAAATCCCCTTCAGGCCGGGCACAGTGGCTCAAGCTTGTAATCCCAGCACTTTAGGAGGCCAAGGCAGGTGCATCAACTGAGGTCAGGAGTACGAGACCAGCCTGGCCAACATGGCGAAACCCTGTCTCTACTAAAAATACAAAAATTAGCTGGACATGGTGGCAGGCACTTGTAATCCCAACTACCCAGCAGGCTGAGGCAGGAGAATTGCTTGAACGCAGGAGGTGGAGGTTGCAGTTAGCCGAGATCGTGCTATTGCACTCCAGCCTGGGCAACAGAGTGAGACTCCATCCCAAAAAATAAATAAATAGGCCGGGCGCGGTGGCTCAAGCCTGTAATCCCAGCACTTTGGGAGGCCAACACGGGCGGATCACGAGGTCAGGAGATCAAGACCATCCTGGCTAACATGGTGAAACACCGTCTCTACTAAAAAATACAAAAAACTAGCCAGGCGAGGCAGCGGGCGCCTGTAGTCCCAGCTACTCGGGAGGCTGAGGCAGGAGAATGGCGTAAACCCGAGAGGCGGAGCTGAGATCCGGCCACTGCACTCCAGCCTGGGCAACAGAGCGAGACTCCGTCTCAAAAAATAATAATAATAAATAAATAAATAAATAACTCCCCTTCATATATACATCTGTCCTATTAGTCCTATTAGAGAACCCTGACTAATACAGAGGGCCAGCAGCCATATGAAAAGGTGCTGAACACCATGGATATCAGGGAAATGCAAGTCAAAACCACAATGAGATGTCACCTCACAACTGTTAAGATGGCTTTTATCAAAAAGACAAAAGGTGTAGGCAAGGGTGTGGAAAAAAGGAAATTTCGCACACTGTTGGTGGGAGTGTAAATTAGTACAGCCACTATGGAGAACAGTGTGGAGGTTTCATGAAAAACTAAAAACAGAGCTACCATATGATCCAGCAATCCCACTGCTGGGTGTATATCTAAAGGAATTGAAGTCGGGATCTCAAAGAGACACGTGCATGCCCATGTTCACTGAAGAGCTACTCACAACAGCCAAGATATGGAATCAACCTAAGTTCCCATTAACGGATAACTAGAGAAAGAAAATGTGGTCTATTTACCAAGTTCCGTCCTCCACTTTATCCACTCTGCCTAGCACAGGGCCAAAGATGGATGCTGAAGACCTCGGTCATTGCTGAACTCAAGGAAGTAAATGGCTGTCCCCTGAACCAGCTACAATTGTTCCTCTTTTATCAACAGGACACACCTGTGGGGGACCCCCATGCCAATTGTAAGTAACCTCAGTCCCAGGGACAGCATGGAGGAGGCAACAGCCTAGAGAGGACTCCAGGTGCCTGGACAGGACCCTCAACCAGGCTCCTGATGGGGTGGGGAGCCCTGAAGGGCATGCTCAAATCCACCATAGGCTGCCTTCCCCAAGCCCATGCCCTCCTGCCCGTCTCCTAACCCAGGGTGAGGTTCATCCAGTCTCTCCTGGGCTATTTTCAACTTTTATTTTAGTTTCAGGGGTACATGTGCAGTTTTGTTACATGAATAAATTGTATGTTGTGGGGGTTTGGTGTACAGATTATTTCATGACCTGTCTAATGAGCATTGTATCCAATAAGTAGTTTTTTGATCCTCACCCTCCCATTCAGGTAGGTCCCAGTGTCTGTTGTTCCCTTCTTTGTGTCCATGTGTGCTCAAAGTTTAGCTCCCACTTATAAGTGAGAACATGCTGTATTTGGTTTTTTGTTCTTGCATTAGTTTGCTGAGGTTAATGACCTCCAGCTCTACCTGTGTTGCTGCAAAGGACATGATCTTATTCTTCTTTATGGCTGCACAGTATTCCATGGTGTATATGTACCACATTTTCTTTATCCAGTGTACCATTAGTGGGCACTTAGGTTGAGTCCATGTCTTTGCTGTTCTGAATACCGCTGCAATGAACATACACATGCATGTGTCTTTATGGTAGAACAATTTCTATTCCTTTGGACATATACTCAGTAGTGGGATTGCTGGGTTAAATGGTAGTTCTGTTTTAAGTTCTTTGAGAAATTGTCAAGCTGCTTTCACAGTGGTTGAACTAATTTACATTCCCACTAGCAGTATATAAGCATTTTCTTTTTACTGAAACCTTGCCAGCATCTATTACTTTTTAATAATCAGAATTTTTAATAATCATTCTGTCCTGTTTTGACTCTCATTTCCACACCATGAGGAGGAGAGGGCCACTAACCCTCTGGCCTCTTGGAACCATCCATGTGAGGACATGGGCAGCTGCTGCTGTGGTCACTATGGTATCTCCATCACCTGATTGGCACCTCCACTGATGTCTACTCCCAGCCCCCAGTCCCTGTCCCTATCAGCAAGACTTCCTGCAAGTTACTCAACAGGTCTACACGTGGGTTTCTTTGCCACATGGTAGCTGTTAGGGGCTGAATTGTGACCCCCTTCTTCATATGCTGTAGCAAAAACCCCCAGCACTTCAGGAATGGGACTGTACATGGAGGTACACTCCCTATACAGTCAGGGTTCTTCAGAGAAACAGACCCAATAGGATATCTGTATAGTTCCTGTGTAAGTGGATATTTTGCATGAGACTTGGCTCACACAGTTATGGAGGCAAAGAACTACCACCACCTATGTCTGCAAGTTGGAGAGCCCAGGAAGTTGGGGTCCATTCAGTCTGTGCCCAAAGACCTGAGACACAGGGGGGTCTACAGTGTAAGAGTTCAAGCCATGATGGCAGCCTGAGAAGCAAGTGGGGAGTGCTGGGGCAAGTCTTAGAATCCAAGGGCTGGAGAACCAGGAGCTGCCATGTCAGAGAGGAGAAAAGGATGGATGTCTCAGCTCCAAAATGGAAAGAATTTGCCCTTCCTTCACCTTCGTGTTGTATTCAGGCCCTCAGCATATCAGATAAAGGCTGTGAGGAGGGATTCTCTTTCCTCAGTCTTCTGTTTCAGAAGCTAATCTCTTCACTAAGCACTTCCACAGATGTGCCCAGCAATCATCATTCACCAGCTATCTGGGCATCCCTTAGCTCAGTCCAGTTGACATGAAATTAACCATCACAGCCCTGGCCATCCAGCATCTGTGGAAGGGTAGGAGCCCAACTTGCATAAACACCAGTAAGCAAGCCCAGGTGGGTTTCACGTGAACCAACCTCCTTCCCACATTGTGTAATTTTTCACCTCCCTGACTGTTGAGCCCCCATCCGACCTCCTGACTCCCTTATCCCCCCTTTAAAAAGCACAGGCCTCTCTGTACAAATCAAGGTTGAGTTTTTCCCCTATTGCAATATTATATTCCTGATTAAAATCAGTCTTTACTGCCTAACTAGTGTCTGGCTTTATCTTTGACAGGGGAAAGAAGGAAGTGGACATCATTCTTCCCCCATATTTTACCTGACACACCTTTCAAAAAGTCCTCTGGTTTGGTGGCCCTTGGGAGATGTTTTCACATCCTATGATTTTTGTGGGTTAATGATTCCAGGCAAGATTTGGAAGGCAGAAATGGCACGTGGCTCTCCTATCCTTGAATATGAAGAGGCTGGGTGCAGTGGTTCACATCTCTAATCCCAGTGCTTTGAGGCTGAGGAGGGAGGATCACTTGAGCCCAGGAGTTCGAGACCAGCCTGAGCAACGTAGCAAGACTCCACCTCTAAAAAAAAGTAAGCAAAATTAGCCAGGCATGGTGGCCCACCTGGCCCACCTACTGAGGAGGATGAGGCAGGAGGATTGCTGGAGCCCTGGAGGTCAAGGTTGCAGTGAACCATCCACTGCCCTCCAGCCTGGGCAACAGAGCCAAACCCTGTCTCAAAAAAAGAAGAAAGAAGAAAGACAGAGAAAGAAAGAAAGAAACAAAGAAGGAAAGAAAGAAAGAAGGAAAGAAAGAAAGAAAGAAAGAAAGAAAGAAAGAAAGAAAGAAGAAAGAAAGAAAGAAAGAAAGAAGGAAAGAAAGAAAAAAGGAAAGAAGGAAAGAAAGAAAGAAAGAAAAAGAAAGAAAGAAAGAAAGAAAGAAAGAAAGAAAGAAAGAAAGAAAGAAAGAAAGAAAGAAAGAAAGAAAGAAAGAAAGAAAGAAAGGAAGGAAGGAAGGAAGGAAGGAAGGAAGGAAAGAAAAGCTTGGTGGCACCAGGATGGCCGAATAGGAGAATCTCCAGCCTCCAGCTCCTAGTGTGAGCAACACAGAAGATGGGTGATTTCTGCATTTGGTACTGAGTTCATCTCACTGGGGCGTGTTGTACAGTGGGTGCAGCCCAATAAGTGAGAGCTGAAGCAGGGCAAGGCATCACCTTACCCGGGAAGTGCAAGGGGGAAGGGAATTCCCTTTCCTAGCCAAGGGAAACGGTGACACATAACACCTGGAAAACTACTGCACTTTACCAAGGGTCTTAGCAAATGGCACACCAGGAGATTATATCCGCGCCTGGCTCAGAGGGTCCCACACCCACTGAGCCTCCCTCATTGCTAGCACAGCAGTCTGAGATCTAACTGCAAGGCTGCAGCGAGGCTGGAGGAGGGGCGCCCGCCATTGCTGAAGCTTGAGTAGGTAAACAAAGCAGCCAGGAAGCTCCAACTGGGTGGAACCCAGCACAGCTCAAGGAGGCCTGCCTGCCTGTGTACACTCCACCTCTGGGGACAGGGCATAGCCAAACAAAAGGCAGCAGAAACCTCTGCAGATTTAAATGTCCCTGTCTGACAGCTTTGAAGAGAGTAGCGGTTCTCCCAGCATGGAGTTTGAGATCTGAGAACGGACAGACTGTCTGCTCAAGTGGGTCCCTGATCCCCGAGTAGCCTAACTGGGAGACATCCCCCACTAGGGGCAGACTGACACCTCACACCTCACAAAGCTGTGTACACCTCTGAGACTAAGCTTCCAGAGGAATGATCAGACAGCAATATTTGCTGTTCAGCAATATTCACTCTTCTGCAGCCTCTGCTGCTGATACCTGGCAAACAGGGTCTGGAGTAGACCTCGAGTAAACTCCAAGAGACCTGCAGCTGAGGGTCCTGACTGTTAGAAGGAAAACTATAAAACAGAAAGGACATCCACACCAAAACCCCATCTGTATGTCACTATCATCAAAGACCAAAGGTAGATAAAACCACAAAGATGGGGAAAAAGCAGTGGAGAAAAGCTGAAAATTCTAAAAATCAGAGCACCTCTCCCCTCTCTAAAGGAACGCAGCTCCTTGCCAGAAATGGAAGAAAGCTGGACAGAGAATGACTTTGACTAGTTGAGAGAAGAAGGCTTCAGACAATCAAACTTCTCCAAGCTAAAGGAGGAAGTACAAACTCAGCGTAAAGAAGCTAAAAACCTTGAGAAAAGACTTGATGAATGGCCAACTAGAATAACCAATGTAGAGAAGTCCTTAAACGACCTGATAGAGATGAAAACCATGACACAAGAACTACATGACAAATGCACAAGCTTCAGTAACCGACTCAATCAATTGGAAGAAAGATTATCAGTGATTCAAGATCAAATGAATGAAATGAAGTGAGAAGAGAAGTTTAGAGAAAAAAGAGTAAAAAGAAATGAACAAAGTCTCCAATAAACATGGGACTATGTGAAAAGACCAAATCTACATCTGATTAGTGTACTTGAAAGTGACAGGGAAAATGGAATCAAGCTGGAAAACACTCTGCAGGATATTATCCAGGAGAACTTCCCCAACCTAGCAAGGCAGGCCAACATTCAAATTCAGGAAATACAGAGAACGCCACAAAGATATTCCTCAAGAAGACCAACTTCAAGACACATAATTGTCAGATTCACCAAAGTTGAAATGAAGGAAAAAATGTTAAGGGCAGCCAGAGAGAAAGGTCAGGTTACCCACAAAGGGAAGCCCATCACACTAACAGCGAATCTCTCAACAGAAACTCTACAAGCCAGAAGAGAGTGGTGGCCAATATTCAACATTCTTAAAGAAAAGAATTTTCAACCCAGAATTTCATGTCCAGCCAAATTAAGTTTCATAAGTGAAAGAGAAATAAAATCCTTTACAGACAAGCAAATGCTGAGAGATTTTGTCACCACCAGGCCTGCCCTACAAGAGCACTAAACATGGTGCTCTAAACGTGGAAAGGAACAACCAGTACAAGCTACTGCAAAAACATGCCAAAATGTAAAGACCATCCATGCCAGGAAGAAACCGCATCAACTAACGAGCAAAATAACCAGCTAACATCATAATGACAGGATCAAGTTCACACATAACAATATTAACCTTAAATGTAAATAGGCTAAATGCTCCAATTAAAAGACACAGACTGGCAAATTGGATAAAGAGTCAAGACCCATCAGTTTGCTGTATTCAGGGGACCCATCTCATGTGCAGAGACACACATAGGCTCAAAATAAAGGGATGGAGGAAGATCTACCAAGCAAATGGAAAACAAAAAAAGGCAGGGGTTGCAATCCTAGTCTCTGATAAAACAGACTTTAAACCAACAAAGATCAAAAGAGACAAAGAAGGCCACTACGTAATGATAAAGGGATCAATTCAACAAGAAGAGCTAACTATCCTAAATCTATATGCACCCAATACAGGAGCACCCAGATTCATAAAGTGAGTCCTTACAGACTTACAAAGAGACTTAGATTCCCACACAATAATAATGGGAGATTTTAACACCCCACTGTCAACATTAGACAGATCAATGAGACAGAAAGTTAATAAGGATATGCAGAAATTGAACTCAACTCTGCACCAAGTGGACCTAATAGACATCTACAGAACTCTCCACCCCAAATCAACAGAATATACATTCTTCTCAGCACCACATCGCACTTATTCCAAAATTGACCACATAGTTGGAAGTAAAGCACTCCTCAGCAAATGTAAAAGAACAGAAATTATAACAAACTGTCTCTCAGACCACAGTGCAATCAAACTAGAACTCAGGATTAAGAAACTCAATCAAAACCGCTCAACTACATGGAAACCGAACAACCTGCTCCTGAATGACTACTGGGTACATAACAAATTGAAGGCAGAAATAAAGATGCTCTTTGAAACCAATGAGAACAAAGATACAACATACCAGAATCTCTGGGACACATTTAAAGCAGTGTGTAGAGGGAAATTTATAGCACTAAATGCCCACAAGAGAAAGCAGGAAAGATCTAACATTGACACCCTAACATCACAATTAAAAGAACTAGAGAAGCAAGAGCAAACACATTCAAAAGCTAGCAGGAGGCAAGAAATAGCTAAGATCAGAGCAGAACTGAAGGAGATAGAGACACAAAAAAACCTTCAAAAAATCAATGAATCCAGGAGTTGATTTTTTGAAAAGACCAACAAAATTGATGGATCAGTAGCAAGACTAATAAATAAGAAAAACAGAAGAATCAAATAGACGCAATAAAAAATGGTAAAGGGGATATCATCAACAACCCCACAGAAATACAAACTACTATCAGAGAATACTATAAACACCTCTATGCAAATAAACTAGAAAACCTAGAAAAAATGGATACATTCCTGGACACATACACTATCCCAAGACTAAACCAGGCAGAAGTTGAATCCCTGAATAGACCAATAACAGGCTCTGAAATTGAGGCAATAATTAACAGCCTACCAACCAAAAAAAGTCCAGGACCAGACAGATTCACAGCCGAATTCTACCAGAGGTACAAGGAGGAGCTGGTACCATTCCTTCTGAAATTATTCCAATCAATAGAGAAAGAGGAAATCCTATCTAACTCAATTTATGAGGCCAACATCATCCTGACACCAAGCCTGGCAGAGACACAACTAAAAGAGAGAATTTTAGACCAATATCCCTGATGAACTTCGATGCAAAAATCCTCAATAAAATACTGGCAAACCGAATCCAGCAGCACATCAAAAAGCTTATCCACCATGATCAAGTGGGCTTCATCCCTGGGATGCATGGCTGGTTCAACATATGCAAATCAATAAATTTAATCCAGCATATAAACAGAACCAAAGACAAAAACCACATGATTATCTGAATAGATGCAGAAAAGACCTTTGACAAAATTCAACAACCCTTCATGCTAAAAATTCTCAATAAATTAGCAATTGGAATGTATCTCAAAATAATAAGAGCTATTTATGACAAACCCACAGCCAATATCATACTGAATGGGCAAAAACTGGAAAAATTCCCTTTGAAAACTGGCACAAGACAGGGATGCCCTCTCTCACCACTTCTATTCAACATGGTGTTGGAAGTTCTGGCTAGGGCAATCAGGCAAGAGAAAGAAATAAAGGGTATTCAATTAGGAAAAGACAAAGTCAAATTGTCCCTGTTTGCAGATGACATGATTGTATACTTAGAAAACCCCATCATCTCAGCCCAAAATCTCCTTAAGTTGATAAGCAACTTCAGCAAAGTCTCAAGATACAAAATCAATGTGCAAAAATCACAAGCATTCTTATACACCAATAACAGAGTAACAGAGAACCAAATCATGAGTGAACTCCCATTTACAATAGCTTCAAAGAGAATAAAATACCTAGGAATCCAACTTACAAGGGATGTGAAGGACCTCTTCAAGGAGAACTACAAACCACTGCTCAATGAAATAAAATAGGACACAAACAAATGGAAGAATATTCCATGCTCATGGATAGGAAGATTCAATATCGTGAAAATGGCCATACTGCCCAAGGCCATATTGCCCAAGGTAATTTATAGATTCAATGCCATCCCCATTAAGCTACCAATGACTTTCTTCACAGAATTGGAAAAAACTACTTTAAAGTTCATATGGAATCAAAAAAGAGCCCGCATTGCCAAGACAATCCTAAGCAAAAAGAACAAAGCTGGAGGCATCACGCTACCTGACTTCAAATTATACTACAAGGCTACAGTAACCAAAACAGCATGGTACTGGTACCAAAACAGAGATATAGACCAATGGAACAGAACAGAGCCCTCAGAAATAATACCACACATCTACAACCATCTGATCTTTGACAAGAAATGGAGAAAGGATTCCCTATTTAATAAATGGTGCTGGGAAAATTGGCTAGCCATAAGTAGAAAGCTGAAACTGGATCCCTTCCTTACACCTTATACAAAAATTAATTCAAGATGGATTAGAGACTTAAATGTTAGACCTAAAACCATAAAAACCCTAGAAGAAAACCTAGGCAATACCATTCAGGATATAGGCATGGGCAAGGACTTCACATCTAAAACACCAAAGGCAATGGCAACAAAAGCCAAAATTGACAAATGGGATCTAATTAAACTAAAGAGCTTCTGCACAGCAAAAGAAACTACCATCAGAGTGGACAGGCAACCTACAGAATGGGAGAAAATTTTTGCAATCTACTCGTCTGACAAAGTATCCAGAACCTACAAAGAACTCAAATAAATTTACAAGAAAAAAACAAACAACTCCATCAAAAAATGGGCAAAGGATATGAACAGACACTTCTCAAAAGAAGACATTTATGCAGCCAACAGACACACAAAAAAAATGCTCATCATCACTGGCCATCAGAGAAATGCAAATCAAAACCATAATGAGATACCATCTCACACCAGTTAGAATGGCGATCATTAAAAAGTCAGGAAACAACAGGTGCTAGAGAGGATGTGGAGAAATAGGAACACTTTTACACTGTTGGTGGGACTGTAAACTAGTTCAACCATTGTGGAAGACAGTGTGGAGATTCCTCAAAGATCTAGAACTAGAAATATCATTTGACCCAGCCAATATATGACTCATTACTGGGTATATACCCAAAGGATTATACATCATGCTACTATAAAGGCACATGCACAAGTATGTTTATTGTGGCACTATTCACAATAGCAAAGACTTGGAACCAACCCGAATGTCCATCAATGACCGACTGGATTAAGTAAGTTTCCGTGCCTGCTTTTTTGTGGTTTTGTTGTTTTTCTGTTTTTTCTGGTGTTCAGCCCTCTGTACTGGGGAAGCCCGACGGCATCTGAAGTTTCTGTGTGAAGACGTTCTTGGCATCACTGAGCGTTCAGGGCGCGCTGTCCTCCGGGTCTTCTCAGAGGATGTGGCTTGGGACTCTCAGATCTCTGCTGAGCGCGCCCAGTGCAAGATGCCCTCAGCCGGCGAGTGGCTGCACACTCAACCGGGGCGCATGCTTTCCGGGCTCTGAGCTGTGGGGCATCCCAAAAACCGGCCTTATCAGAGCCACTGCTGGTCACGCTGCCAACAGCTCAGTGCCTGGGTTGAGGGGAGGGGGCGTACTCAACACTGCAGCACCCTGATTGTGCATCTTCTGCTTATACTTGCAGAAAGACGGCCCTCCTAAGACGTGACATTAGGCCTTGGGGACTTTTGCGTGTTTGAGAGTTTCATTCTGTCTGATGGGTCTCCTTGGTGTTTTTTGTGTTGTTTGTATTTGCTCTTTGTCCTAAGCTGGAGTGCATTTCTCTGTCTAGAATTAGTCACCAAGTAGATTTGCCACCACCTGCAGTCGGCTCCCACCCTTGGCCGTGGTGTAGCCAGTGTGAGTGCTCGGGCTGTTTCAAGTCTATTGGTCAAGTCACTCTTGGCCCAGCCAATTTGGGCTTTTTACATTCTTAATACAGTCTGTAGGAATGGAAATGAGGTTTCAAGTAGAAGGTAACCCATCAAGGGGAAGAGCATCATTTTAAACATGTGGACACAGAAGCAGTGAGGTGGACACACCGGCATCTCTCAGGTGGGACCTGAGGCCACCCACAAAGGCAAGGGTACCCTCTCCAAGCTCGGCTGCTGCCCCCCTTAGAGGAGCCAACACCACAGCCCAGGGTTAGTGGAGCCCATAAAAAGCCAAACTGAAGAGTGAAAGTCAAGTGCAAAAACTCTAGGTGGAGGTATCTGCACATGGAAAGTTCTTAAAATGTGTTGATTTACCGATATATGCAGGGGAATTTTTTTAAGCAAAAAAAGCACCACCAACTGTGTATGTGGGGATGCAAGACAGGTGAAACCTGGGTACAGTGTGACAAGCACAGCAGCTGCATCCTGTTCACAGGGAAAATAAAGAGCCA
>NW_027257819.1:0-23234 GCF_043159975.1 Macaca nemestrina
TATTATGGATGCTACTTGGCCGATGGTGATAAGGGGTTGGGTTATTGGTTCGCTTCCAATTCAGGTGAGGGTTAGTAGGGTCGTGACTAGGAGTCAGAATAGGAATTGGCTGAGTGGGCGAAATATTATGCTTTGTTGTTTGGATTTGTGGAGTATGGGGATGGTTGCTAGGATGAAGATTGATAGGAAGAGTGCTAACACACCCCCTAATTTGTTGGGGACAGATCGCAGGATTGTGTATGCGAATAGGAAGTATCATTCCGGCTTGATGTGTGGGGGGGTATTTAGTGGGTCAGCTGGAATATAGTTGTTTGGGTCGTTTAGGAGATTGGGTAAGAATAGTGTTAGTGTTGCTAGGGCAAAGAGAAGGAGGATTAGGCCTAGGATGTCTTTGATTGTGTAGTAGGGGTGAAAGGTGATTTTATCCGAGTCGGAGGAAATTCCGCAGGGGTTGTTTGATCCTGTTTCGTGTAGGAAAAGTAGGTGTACGGCTGTGAGGGCGACGATGATGAAGGGTAGGATGAAGTGCAGGGTGAAGAATCGTGTGAGAGTAGGGCTGCCAATGGCGTATCCACCTCAGATTCATTGGACGATATTAGTTCCGATATAGGGGATTGCTGACAGTAAGTTTGTGATTACGGTTGCCCCCCAGAATGATATTTGGCCTCATGGGAGAACGTAGCCCATGAAAGCCGTTGTCATTGTTATAAGAAGGAGTATAATCCCGATGTTTCAGGTTTCTTGAAGAAGGTATGAGCCGTAGTAGAGGCCTCGGCCTATGTGTAGGAAAAGGCAGATGAAGAGTGCAGAGGCACCATTGGCGTGGAGGTAGCGAGTGGTCCAGCCGTAGTTGACATCTCGGGTAATGTGTGCAATTGAGGAGAAGGCAGAGGAGGTGTCTGGTGAGTAGTGTATTGCTAAGAATAAGCCTGTGATGATTTGTAGAGTTAGGCAGGCTGCAAGGAGTGAGCCGAAGTTTCATCACATGGAGAGGTTAGGCGGGGTGGGTAAGTCAATGAGGGAGTGGTTAATTATTTTTATGATTGGGTTGGATTTACGTATTGGAGTCATTGGTGCTTTTATAGTTGAAATACAACGATGGTTTTTCATATCATTAGTTATGGTTGGAGTCCATATGGAAGCGATGATGTATGTTCTGTTTACATTGAGTGTACTGTTAGTTATGGGGTTTGTGGGTTTTTCTTCCAAGCCTTCTCCTATTTATGGGGGTTTAGCGTTAATTGTTAGTGGTGTGGTTGGTTGTGTGATTGTTTTGAATTGTGGGGGGGTTTATATGGGTTTAATGATGTTTTTGGTTTATCTGGGAGGTATGATAGTTGTTTTTGGTTATACTACAGCAATAGCTATTGAAGAATACCCTGAGACATGAGGTTCGGGGTTTGAGGTTTTAGGGGGTCTTTTAGTAGGGTTGATGATGGAGGTGGTATTGGTTCTATGGGTTTTAAGTTTAGATGAGGCAGTAGTAGTGGTGGTCGGTTTTAGTGATACTGGTGATTGGGTGATTTTTGAGGAGGAGGGGTCGGGGCTTATTCGAGGTGATTCTATTGGTGCGGGTGCCTTATATGATTATGGGCGTTGATTAGTGGTGGTTGCTGGTTGGACGCTGTTTGTTGGTGTGTACGTTGTGATTGAGATTATTCGGGGCAATAGGTTATATTATTAAGAGTAGGGCTAGAGTAAGGGGGATGAGGAAGGAAAGGGAATAGAGTTTGATTATGCCTTTTTGGGGGGTTACGGTTATGGAAGCGGTGGTGTGTGCTTGTGAGATTATTTTGGGTATGGATTTTTCTAGTCATGTTAAGTCTAATAGGAGGAGAGCTAAGTTTTGGCTTATAAGTAGATTTTGATAGGGGACTATGCGGTGAATTGTGGTGGGGAAGTATCCTAGTATGCTGGAGAATTTGAATATTTGTGATGGGTTTTTTATTTTTAGTTTGTTTGTTATTAGAGTGAGGTCTAGAGCTGCTAGGAAGCCTAGGGCGGTTGCGCATAGGGCTGAGAGTTTTAAGTAGAGGGGTATTGTTGGTTGGAGGGGTGTGGTGGGGGGGATGCTATTGGTGATAAGAAATCCTGTGATTATGCTGCCTATTGTGAGGCGTTTAATTGGGTTTAGTAGGGCGGGGTTGTTTTCGTTAATGCTTGTTAGGGCTGGGAAGCGGGGTTGTCCTGTTAGGGTGAGGAGAATGGTTCGAGTAGTATAGGCGCTTGTTAGGGAGGTGGCGATGAGAGTAATAAATAGGGCTCAGGCGTTGGTATACGATGTGTTTGTGGCTTCGATGATGAGGTCTTTGGAGTAGAAGCCTGTGAGGAAGGGTATTCCTGTGAGTGCCAGGCTGCCAATGGTTAGGGAAGTTGAGGTGAGGGGTATTGTTTTAAATAGGCCTCCTATTTTTCGAATGTCTTGTTCGTTGCTTAGGTTGTGGATGATGGATCCGGAGCATATAAAAAGTATGGCTTTAAAGAAGGCATGGGTGCAGATGTGTAGGAATGCTAGGTGTGGTTGGTTGATGCCAATGGTAACCATTATTAGGCCTAGTTGGCTTGAGGTGGAGAAGGCTACAATTTTTTTAATATCATTTTGTGCGAGGGCACAGATGGCTATAAAGAGGGTGGTGATAGCTCCTAGGCATAGTGTGAGACTTTGAATTAGTATATTGGTTTCTATTAGAGGGTGGAAGCGAATGAGTAGGAACACCCCGGCGACGACTATGGTGCTGGAGTGAAGTAGAGCTGAGACTGGAGTCGGGCCTTCTATGGCAGAGGGTAGTCAGGGGTGGAGGCCAAATTGAGCTGATTTTCCTGCTGCTGCTAGGAGGAGGCCTATTAGTGGGAGGGAGCTTGGGTTGGAGTTTAGGGTTAGTATTTGTTGAAAGTCCCATGAGTTGCAATGTAGGAGGAATCATGCTATAGCTAGGATGAGACCAATGTCGCCGATGCGGTTGTATAGGATTGCCTGGATGGCTGCTGTGTTAGCATCTGCTCGAGCGTGCCACCAGCTAATTAAGAGGAATGATATAATCCCCACGCCCTCCCAGCCGATAAAGAACTGGAAGAGGTTGTTAGCAGTAACTAGAATTAGTATGGTGATAAGGAAAATGAGAAGGTATTTGAAGAATTGGTTGATGCTTGGGTCTGAGTTTATGTACCATAGTGAGAATTCTATAATAGATCAGGTGATGAATAGTGCAATTGGAATGAATATTATGGAGAAGTAATCTAGTTTAAAGCTTAGTGTTAGGCTTAATGTTTGAGTCACTACTCAATGTCAGCTTCAAATGGTTGTTTCTTGGTTTAGAAAGATGAATAGGGTTGTTGGGATGAGGCTGGTGATGAAGGCATATATTACGGTTATTTTTACGTAGTTTGGGTATGAGCGTTTTTTATTAGGACTGATGAGGGAAGCAAAAACTGGAAGAGTTAGGGAGGTAAGGGTTGTTATTATGATGGAGGTGCACATGATTACTACTTTTATTTGGAGTTGCACCAATGTTTTTGACTCCTAAGGTCAACGGATGGCTGTTATCCTTTAAAAGTTGAGAAAACCGTAGTTTTAAGTACGGAGATGTGGATTAGCAGTCCTTATGGGTTTTCTCGGTAAATAAGGGGTGGTGAGCCTCTGTAGTTAGATTCACAATCTAATGTTTTAGTTAAACTATATCTACAGGAAGTGAACCCTAGGATGATGTTGGGGTTGAAAGATAGAAGAATAATTGGGGCGAGGTGTATGAGTATTAGTGTATTTTCTCGTGTGAAGGGGGGTTTTATGTTAATTATGTGATGCGTAAGTGCTCCTCGTTGTATTGTGATGAATATGTGGAGGGAGTAGAGGGCTGTGATTAGTATATTAAGTCCTGTTAGTATGATGGTAATATGGGATCAGGAGAATGAGGTTGTGATTGCGAAGAGTTCGCCCAGTAGGTTGATGGTGGGGGGTAGGGCGAGATTGGTAAGGCTTGCTGTGAGCCATCAGAAAGCTGCTAGTGGAAGTAGGATTTGAAGTCCTCGAGATAGAAGTATGATGCGGCTGTGGGTGCGTTCATAGTTTGAGTTAGCTAAGCAGAAATATATGGAAGAGGTGAGTCCATGGGCAATTATAAGGATGGTTGCGCCAGAGAAGCTTCAGGGGGTTTGGATGAGGGAGGCTACGATTACAAGAGCCATGTGGCTTACGGAGGAGTATGCGATGAGTGATTTTAGATCTGTTTGTCGGAGGCATGTTAGACTTGTTATGATTATGCCTCATAGGGATAGTATGAGGAATGGATAGGCTATGTATTCTGTCAGAGGGTCAAGGATAGGGGTGAGTCGTATTATGCCGTAGCCACCTAGTTTTAGGAGTACTGCGGCAAGAACTATTGATCCTGCAATGGGAGCTTCAACATGGGCTTTGGGAAGTCATAGGTGTAAGCCATATAGGGGTATTTTTGTCATGAAGGCTATTATGCATGCTAGTCAGGTAAAGCCGTGGGATCAGGTGGTTGTTAGTTTTCGGTTTGTGAGCGTTAGTAGTGTAATGTTTAGTGAGCCTGTGTTGTTATAGGTGTGGCTTAGTATGATGAGTAGGGGCAGGGAGCCGGCTAGTGTGTAGAATAGAAAATATGTACTTGCATTAAGACGTTCTGCTTGGTTGCCTCATTTAGTAATGATAATTAGAGTAGGAATGAGGGTGGTTTCAAATAGGATGTAAAATATAATTAGTTCTGTGGTTATGAATGTTAGAATTAGGGTGATTTGTAGAAGAATTATTATGGAGAGAAAGAGTTTCTTTTGTGAGGGAGGTTCGTTGCATAGGTGATATTGGCTTGCTATGATTATGAGAGGTAGGAGTCAGATAGTTAGCGTTAGGAGAGGTGTTGTTAGTGGGTCAGAGGATAGGTAGGTTGAGTGGTTGAGGAGGTTGGTATTGGTTTGGTTGAAGAATAGCAAGGGAATGAGGCTAATGGTTAGGCTGTGTACAGTCAGGTTGATTCAGATTATATCATTTTTGGAGAGTCATGTTATAGGTAGTAGTATGGTTGTGGGGATAATTACTTTTAGCATTGAAGCAGGTTCAGGTTGTGAATGTAGTCTAGTCCGTATGTGTTGGAAATTGAGACTAGTAAGGCAAGACCTACTGCTGCTTCACAAGCGGCGAATACTAGTAAGATGATTGGTATAATATTAATTAGGGGAGAGTGTGTGTTTAAGGCAATAAGGGTGGTTATGATAAAGAGTGATATTATCATTCCTTCTAGGCAGAGGAGAGAAGCTATTAGGTGTGAGCGGTAGGTTAATATGCCTAGAAGAGAGATGGTAAATGCTAATATAATATTTATGTAGGTAGGGGTCATTTGGTTAGTATGATTATCATAATCTAATGAGTCGAAATCATTTGTTTTATTTAAACTACTTACCAATTCGACTCAATCTAACCCCTTTTGAGTTCATTCGTAGGTTAGGCTGAGGATTAGGATAATAATGAAAGCGATGGTTGATTTGATTATTATTGGGAGGTTTGTTGTTTGAATGGCTCATGGTAGGGATAGTAGTAGGGCAATTTCTATGTCGAATAGTAGGAAGGTAATGGCGATTAGGAAAAACTTTATTGAGAACGGAGTACGAGCGGGGTTTAAGGGGTCAAATCCGCATTCGTAGGGGCTAGTTTTTTCTGCATAGGAGTTAAGTTGGGGTAATCAGAATATGATGATTATCAGTAGTGTGGTTAATAGGGTGTTGATTGTTAAGGCTAGTACTAGGTTAATTACTCTTTTTTGAATGTTGTCAAAGCTGGTTGATTGGAAGTCAACTGTACTGGTTATACTAAAAGAGTAGGATCCTCATCAATAGATAGAAATATAGAGGAGTAGTCAGACAACGTCTACAAAGTGTCAATATCAGGCGGCAGCTTCGAAGCCGAAATGGTGGTTTGATGTGAAGTGGTATAGTAGTTGACGGATGAGGCAAATAAAGAGGAATGTGGATCCAATAATGACGTGGAGCCCGTGGAAGCCTGTGGTAATGAAGAATGTTGAACCGTAAATACCATCAGAGATGGTGAATGGCGCTTCAAAGTATTCTGAGATTTGTAGCAGGGTGAAATAAGTGCCTAGTAGGATTGTGATGGACAGGGCTTGGATTGTTTGTTTTCGATCGTTGTTTATGAGGCTGTGATGGGCTCAGGTGATTGTAACTCCGGATGCGAGTAGTACAGAGGTGTTTAGGAGGGGCACCTCTAGGGGGTTTAGTGGGGTAATGCCTGTTGGTGGTCAGTGGCCTCCTAAGCAGGGTGTTGGGGCGAGGCTTGAGTGGTAAAATGCTCAGAAGAAGCCGATAAAGAAGAATACTTCTGAGATAATGAATAGTGTTATTCCGCATCGAAGGCCTTTTTGGACAGATGCTGTGTGGTGGCCTTGGTACGTGCTTTCTCGTACAATATCGCGTCATCATTGATATAGGGTTAGTGTATTGGTTAGTAGGCCTAGTATTAGTAAGGTGGTAGAGTAGAAGTGAAATCATATGATTAAGCCCGATGTTATTAAGAAGGCTGACAGAGCTCCTGTCAGTGGTCAGGGACTGGGTTTAACTATGTGATAAGCATGGGTTTGGTGGGTCATTAAGTGTTGTTGTGTAGGTAGAGGCTAATTAGGAGTGTGAAGATGTAGGCTTGAATTAGGGCTACTGCAATCTCTAGAATAGTTAATAGTGCTAGGAGTATAGAAGTTAGCAGGGTTAAGGAGAATGTTAGTGGTTGATAGTGCTAATACAGCGTCTCCAACTAGGTGTATTAGTAGGTGACCAGCTGTAATATTTGCAGTTAGTCGTACGGCCAGGGCTACCGGTTGGATAAGTAGGCTGACAGTTTCGATTATCACTAATATGGGAATGAGAGGTGTGGGTGTACCTTGTGGTAGAAGGTGGGCTAGGGAATTTTTGGTTTTAAAGCGAAGTCCTATGATCACTGTGCCTGTTCATAGAGGGATCGCTATGGCTAGGTTTATGGAGAGTTGGGTGGTTGGTGTGAACGAGTGGGGCAGAAGTCCTAAGAGGTTTGTTGTAGTGATAAAGGTAATTAGAGATATTAGTATTAGAGACCAGGTTAGTCCTTTAGCATTATGAGCTATCATTATTTGTTTTAGGGCTAATTGAATCAGGTTTTGTTGAATGGTTGTCAGTCGATTATTAATAGGGTGTTTAGAGGTTAGGACTAGTAGGGTGGGGAATAGGATGATGGGGATTGTGGCGGGTTGATTTAGAATTGTTGGGATTGAGAATTGGGTAAACAGATTTTCGTTCATTTTGGTTGTCAGCGAATATTGTGAGTTTGTAGGTTAGGGTTTTTTGTAAGAGGCAGTTGGCGGGGGTTTATGTTTAGTAGCTTTAATTGCATGATAAGGTATAGTGTAAGAAGCATCGTCATAATAGTAGTAAATCATGTCGATGTGTCTAACTGGGGCATTTCACTGTAGAGGGCGTGTCCCCCATCTTTAACTTAAAAGGTTAATGCTAGGATAGCTGTACAGTGGGTTTGTAGGGTATTTTGAGGGTGGAGGGAATAATGGGCTATTTATAGGGTAAATACAGGCCCTATTTCAAAGATTTTTAGCGGGATTAGCTCTGCAACAATTGGTATGAAGCTGTGGTTTGCGCCGCAGATTTCTGAGCATTGTCCATAATAGACGCCTGGTCGCGTGGCCGTGAATACAGTTTGATTTAAGCGTCCGGGCACTGCATCTGTTTTGAGGCCTAGTGTGGGAATAGTTCATGAATGTAAGACGTCTTGAGATGTAATTATTATACGTACAGGGGCTTCAATTGGGAGGACTACTCGATTGTCAACTTCTAGAAGTCGAAGATCTCCCGGATTCAAGAATAGCGGGGGTAATATGTAGGAGTTAAAAATTAGGCCCCCATAGTCCGTGTATTCATAGGTTCAGTACCATTGGTGTCCGATTGATTTGATGGTGAAGGATGGGTCGTTGATCTCATCTGTTAGGTATAGAATGCGTAGGGATGGGAGGGCGATTGAGATTAAGATAATTGCTGGTAAGATAGTTCAGATGGTTTCTATTTCTTGGGCGTCTGTGATGTTAGTATTGGTTAATTTTGTTGTGAGTGTTGAGAGTAAGGCATATAGTACTAGGGAGCTGATTAATAGTATAGCTATAAAAGCATGGTCATGAAAGGTGGTTAGTTCTTCTATAACAGGGGATGTGGCGTCTTGCAGGTTTAGTTGAACCGGGTGGGCCATGTAAGATATATAGGGTTTGGCCTATGATTTAGCTTTGACAAAGCTATGAAATGGTTTTTCTAATATCTTGTTGAAAAAGTTATAGGGGCTATAAGACTGGCTTGAAACCAGTTTTAGGGGGTTCGACTCTCTCCTTTTTCGTTTAGTTTGATATAGGTTGGCTCTTCGAATGTGTGGTAGGGTGGGGGGCAGCCATTTAGTCACTCTAGACTAGTAAGGGGCTGTTCGATTAGTAGTACTTTACGTTTTGAAGCAAAGGCTTCTCAGATCATGTAAATTATTAAAATTACCGCTACTAGTGAGATAAAGGAGCCCATAGACGATAGGATATTTCATGTAGTGTAGGCATCGGGGTAATCAGAGTAGCGTCGGGGTATTCCGGATAGGCCAAGGAAGTGTTGTGGAAAGAAGGTTAAATTTACGCCCACGAATATAACGATAAAGTGAGCTTTAGCACAAGTTTGGTTTAGTGTATAGCCTGAGAATAGAGGAAATCAGTGTACAAGGCCCCCTATAATGGCAAATACGGCTCCTATTGATAAAACATAATGGAAGTGGGCAACAACGTAGTATGTGTCGTGTAGTACGATATCTAGGGATGAGTTTGCTAAGATAATGCCGGTTAAGCCTCCTACGGTAAATAGGAAGATAAAGCCCAGGGCTCAAAGTATTGCTGGGGATCATTTAATGTTGCCTCCATGGAGCGTAGCAAGTCAGCTAAAAACTTTAACCCCAGTTGGGATCGCAATGATTATAGTGGCAGAGGTGAAGTAGGCTCGTGTGTCTACATCTATGCCAACTGTAAACATGTGGTGGGCCCATACAATGAAGCCTAAAAATCCGATTGATATCATAGCTCAAACTATACCCATGTACCCAAATGGTTCTTTTTTTCCAGAGTAATAGGCTACAATGTGGGAGACTACTCCGAAACCAGGAAGAATGAGGATGTAGACTTCGGGGTGGCCAAAGAATCAGAATAGGTGTTGGTATAGGATAGGGTCTCCTCCTCCAACGGGGTCAAAAAAGGTAGTATTGAGGTTGCGATCTGTTAGCAGTATGGTAATGCCAGCGGCTAAGACTGGTAGGGAGAGGAGTAAAAGGACTGCTGTGATTAAGATTGATCAGACAAATAAAGGGGTTTGGTATAGGGATATTGCGGGGGGTTTTATGTTGATGATAGTGGTAATAAAGTTGATGGCCCCTAGGATAGAGGAAATACCTGCCAGGTGGAGGGAGAAGATGATTAGGTCTACGGAAGCTCCTGGGTGGGAGAAGTTTCCTGCTAAAGGGGGGTATACCGTTCAACCTGTTCCAGCGCCAGCCTCTACTATGGCTGATGCTATTAGTAGCAGGAAAGAAGGAGGGAGGAGTCAGAAGCTTATGTTATTTAGGCGGGGAAATGCCATGTCGGGTGCGCCGATTATTAGGGGTACTAATCAATTCCCGAAACCCCCAATCATAATAGGTATGACTGTAAAGAAAATTATAACGAATGCGTGGGCCGTTACGATAACGTTGTAGATGTGGTCGTTTCCTAATAGGCTGCCGGGTTGACCTAGTTCAGCTCGGATAAGAAGGCTCAGGGCTGTACCTATAACTCCAGCTCATGCACCAAACAGTAAGTATAGGGTCCCAATATCTTTGTGGTTTGTTGAAAAGAGCCAACGGTTAATGAGCATAGGTGGTAAAATGGCTGAGTAAGTATTAGGCTGTAAACCTAAAGATGGAGGTCTAGTCCTCCTTTTACCAGCCCCGAGGTGATTTTCATGTTGAATTGCAAATTCAAAGGAGTAGTTTAGAGTTTCTGCCGGGGCTTCTCCCGCCTTTTTTTCCTGCGGCGGGAGAAGTGGATCAAAGCCAGTCGATTGGGGTGTTTAGCTGTTAACTAAGTTTTTGTGGGTTTGAATCCCATTGATCTAGTGAGGGCTTAGCTTAATTAAAGTGGTTGATTTGCGTTCAATTGATGCAGAGTAGGTGTTTGCAGTCCTTATGTGTTTCAGAAATTAAGTGTTTTTACTTACTAAGGGCTTTGAAGGCTCTTGGTCTTGTTTAACCTAAATTTCTAGTGGGTGGTTAAGACTAGGGGGGAGATTGGTAGTAAGAGGGTAGAGATGATAGTGAGTGAGGGGATGAGGGGTATGGGTTTTGTATTTTCGAGTTGTCATGTTATTTTTGTGTTATTGGATGTGGGGAGTAGTGTTAGGGAGGTGGTATAGATTAGGCGTATGTAGAAATATAGGTTAAGTAGGGTTATGATAGTTATGATAGAAGGGATAAGGAAGTTGTTGTTCATTGTGAGTTCTTGAATAATAATTCACTTGGGTAGGAAGCCGGTTAGAGGGGGTAAACCTCCTAGGGATATGAGGGTGAGTGCTGTTAGTGGTGCTAAGTAGGTTAATTTGTTCCAGGTGCGGGATAGTATAAGGGTTGTGGTGCTTGTGTTTAGGTTAAGGATTAGGAATATGGTGGTTGTTAGGGTGATGTATATGGTTAAATAGAGAATTGTAGTAGTTGGGTTGTACACTAATGTTATTATTATTCAGCCTATGTGAGTGATTGAAGAGTATCCTAGGATTTTGCGTAATTGTGTTTGGTTTAGACCCCCTCAGCTACCTACCGTGATGGATAGGGTAGAGAGGATTAGGAGGGTATGGGTGTTGATTGATGGGTGAATTTGGTATATGATTAAGATGGGGGCTAGTTTTTGTCATGTAAGAAGGAGCAGGCCGGAAGTTAAGGATGTCCCTTGAGTGACTTCTGGGACTCAGAAGTGGAACGGGGCTATTCCTAGTTTTATGGCAAGGGCGGTTGTTATTATTAGGGATGGGGTTTGGTTGATGTGGCTTGTTGTTGTTCAACATCCTGATAGTAGGTTGTTGGAGATGATTGCTATTATGAGGATTATGGATGCGGTGGTTTGTGTTAGGAAGTATTTGATAGCAGCTTCTGTAGAGCGGAGGTTTGTTTTTTTTATTAGAATTGGAATAAAGGCTAGTATGTTTATTTCTAGGCCTGTTCAGGCGAGAAATCAGTGTGAGCTTAGTGTTGTGATAAGTGTGCCTGTGATTATTGTGGTGTAGATGATGAGTTGGGCTAGTGGGTTGATTAGTATGGGAAGGATATGACCAACATTTTCGGGGTATGGGCCCGATAGCTTGATTAGCTGACCTTACTTTAGGATAGGGTGTATAGGGTAGCACGGAGAAGTTTGGGTTCTCAGGAGTAGGTTCGATGCCTGCAGTCCTAGAAATAAGAGGGTTGAGGCCTCTATTATTTACTCTATCAAAGTAACTCTTTTGTCAGACATATTTCTAGGTTTGAGGGGGAATGCTGGAGATTGCGATGGGTGTTGAGGTGGATCATATGAGTAGTGCTAGTGTGAGTGGGAGGAAGTTTTTTCATAGTAGGTGTATAAGTTGATCGTAACGGAATCGGGGGTGTGTTGCTCGGATTCATAGGAATAGGGAAGTCAGGAGTAGTGTTTTAATGGTGAAACATGTTGTGAATAGTTCTGGAGAGTGGGTGGGGTAGAATGTGCCTAGGAAAATTGTGGTTGTTAGGCCGTTTATTATGATGATGTTTGTGTATTCGGCTATGAAGAATAAGGCGAATGGACCTGCAGCGTATTCGATATTAAAGCCTGATACTAATTCTGATTCGCCTTCTATGAGGTCAAAGGGGGTTCGGTTTGTTTCTGCTAGTGTAGAGGCGAATCATATTATGGCTAGGGGTCATGATGGTAGGAGAAGTCATAGGTGTTCTTGCGTTGTAATGAGTGTGTTAAGGTTAAATGAGCCGCTTGTTAGTAGAACTGATAGTAGGATAATAGTGAGGGTAACTTCGTATGAAATTGTTTGGGCGACGGCTCGTAGGGCTCCGATTAGGGCATAGCTTGAGTTTGATGCTCATCCTGATCATAGGATGGAGTGGGCGATTAGGCTAAGTATAGCCAGGGTGAATAGGAGTCCGAGGTTGAAGTTGATTAGAGCGTTGGGTATGGGGAGGGGGGTTCATAGGAGGAGGGTAATGAAGAAGGCTAAAGCGGGTGCGATAATATAGAGGGTGGTGGTAGATGTTGAGGGTTTTAGGGGTTCTTTAGCGAAAAGTTTTACTGCATCAGCGAATGGTTGTAGTAGTCCGTATGGACCTACAACATTGGGTCCTTTTCGTAGTTGTATGTAGCCTAGTAACTTTCGTTCAATGAGTGTGAGGAATGCTATGGCGGCTAGTGTGGGTATAATTAGAAGTAGGAGGTTTACTGTGGTCATGGTGTTAAGAAGAGGGGTTGAACCTCTGGTTGTAAAGTTTTAAGTTTTATGCAATTACCGGGCTCTGCCATCTTAACAAACCCTGTTTTCGGGTAGAGTATGTGGTATTTTGTTAAATTGAGATTAGGTCATTTATGTAATGAAGGCGCTTTGGTGAAGTGGGCCTTATTTCTCTTGTCCTTTCGTACAGGGAGAAATACACAATAGATAGAAACCGACCTGGATTGCTCCGGTCTGAACTCAGATCACGTAGGACTTTAATCGTTGAACAAACGAACCCTTGATAGCTGCTGCACCATTAGGATGTCCTGATCCAACATCGAGGTCGTAAGCTCTATTGTCGATATGGACTCTAGAATAGAATTGCGCTGTTATCCCTAGGGTAACTTGTTCCGTTGATCAAATTATTGGATCAATTATGGGTTAGTTCGCTTTGACTTGTGTGGTCTTGGCATGTATTGTTCGGAGGTTTTGTTATGCTCCGAGGTCGCCCCAACCAAAATTTTTAATACAGGTGTAGTAGTTTAGAGGTCCGTGGGTTTGTGAGGTTTTTGATTGTATTAATAAATTAAAGCTCCATAGGGTCTTCTCGTCTTATTGTTTTATGCCCGTCTCTTCACGGGCAGGTCAATTTCACTGGTTGAAAGTAAGAGACAGTTAAACCCTCGTGGTGCCTTTCATGCGAGTCCCTATTTAAAGAACAAGTGATTATGCTACCTTTGCACGGTCAGGGTACCGCGGCCGTTAAACGTGTGTCACCGGGCAGGCAGTGCCTCTAATACTAGTAATGCTAGAGGTGATGTTTTTGGTAAACAGGCGGGGTTTGAGTTTGCCGAGTTCCTTTTACTTTTTTTAACCTTTCCTTGAGGCATGCCAGTGTTGGGTTAACAGTGAAGGTAGCATGGGCTTGTTTGTGTTTGCTGTGCCTGGCTGTTAAGTGTCGGTGAGGCTTTCGGTCCGATTTAGGCTTATGCAGTGGAGAAAGTATTCATGTTACTTATACTAGCATTATTGCTTCTATATGGTGATAGATTAATCCAATGTGGTGTGAGGAGTTCAGTTATGTGTTTGGTATTTTGAGATCGTTAATGTTGAGCTTGAACGCTTTCTTAATTGATGGCTGCTTTTAAGCCAACTATGGCAGTTAAGGGGTTTTACTCTCTCCGTAAGGTTTTTTCCTAGTGTCTAAAGAGCTGTCCCTCTTTAGACTGACAATTAAGCTTACAGGGGGATTAGGAAGTTCTGTGGGTAAGCTTAAGGTTGAACTAAGATTCTGTCTTGGATAACCAGCTATCACCAGGCTCGGTAGGCTTGTCACCCCTACCCAGAAATCTTCCCACTATTTTGCTACATAGATGGGTGCGCTCTTTTAGCTGTTTTTGGGTAGCTCGTCTGGTTTCGGGGAATTTGGCTTATAGTTCTCTTCGTAAAATTGTTTCTAGCTAATCCATTATGCGAAAGGTACAGGGGCTAGTCCTTGCTGTTTTGTGCTTAGGTGGTTTATCTATCTTTCCCTTGCGGTACTATATCTATAGCGCCAGATTAAAATTTCTATCGCCTATACTTTGTATAGGTAAATGGTTTAGTGTGTGTGTGTTGGTTTGTTATTAGTGTTGATTATGCTTGGGGCTAGTATTGGCTCAAGGTAATCAAGTGATGTTGAGATTTTCTGGGTGTAAGCCAGGTGCTTTATATTAAGCTATACCTTGATTTATCCAAGTGCACCTTCCAGTACACTTACCATGTTACGACTTATCCCCTCTATATAGATACTGGGGTGTTTAGTTAAGATGCTCCTTAAATATATTTGAGGGGAGTGACGGGCGGTGTGTGCGCGCTTTATGGCCTCGTTCAATTAAGCACTCTATTCTTAATTTACTGCTAAATCCTCCTTGGACTCTCAAATTTCATAAGAGTTTTCGTGGAGTTTTCTGATATAGAAAATGTAGCCCATTTTTTACCGTCTCATGGGCTACACCTTGACCTAACGTTTTTGCGGGGAGGCGTTTGCGCTCACTTTGTAACCTTTATCAGGGTTTGCTGAAGATGGCGGTATATAGGCTGAGCAAGAGAGGGTGGGGTAGATCGGGGTTTATCGATTATGAAACAGGCTCCTCTAGGGGGATGTAAAGCACCGTCAAGTCCTTTGAGTTTTAAGCCGTTGCTCGTAGTATTCTGGCGAGTAGTTTTGTTGTTTAACTACTGAGGTTTAGGGCCAAGCATAGTGGGGTGTCTAATCCCAGTTTGGGTCCTGGCTATTGTGTGTTCAGAAGCTTTAAAGCCACTTTCGTAGTTTATTTTACATCAGCTAGGGTTTTACAGTTTAGATGGAGTTTAGCTTTATTGTGCCAGATCTTAAACACCCTCTACGCCGATCTCTATTAGCTAGGGTCAATCGTGTGACCGCGGTGGCTGGCACGAGATTGACCAACCCTAAATATAGCATGGCTTAGTTAAACTTTCGTTCATTGCTAAATGTTTATCACTGCTGTCTCCCGTGGGGGTGTGGCTAGGCAAAGCGTTTTGAGCTGCGTGTGCGTGCTTGATGCTTGCTCCTCTTCGTCATAATGGTTTGTAGGGCGTCTTCACTGGAGCGGGGATGCTTGCATGTGTAGTCTTGCTAAAAGCCAATAGAAAGGCCAGGACCAAGCCTATTTGTTTATGGGGTGTGCAAACCCGTCTAGGCATTTTCAGTGTCTTGCTTTGGGTGGTTAAGCTACATAAACGGGGGTGTTGGCATAATTGTGGGGTAATTTCTTTCGGGTTGTGTGGTGGGAGTTTGATGAGGGTTAGTGTTAAGAGTGTTTAGTGAAGTAAATATTTGTTAGTTGAGGGAATGGCAGTTGGAGTTGTGCAAACCTAAAAGATGAAAATATAGGCTCCGATCGGATATATTAAGACTTTTGTTTTTGGGGTTTGGCAAGAGTGGGTTTTGGGTGAAGATTGGAGATGGGGGTGGGGGGGTTTGATGAGATATTGCCATGGTTATGTGGTGTGGTGTTACCAGGGTAATTATTAGTATGTCCTACAAGCATGAATTAAATAACACCTTGCTTAAGGTCTGCGGGGAGCTAGAATATTGAACGTAGGTGCGATCAATAGCTGTATTGTACTAGGAATCAAAGACAGGCGCATTCAGGACGGGATGTGGTGGGAGTCAGCATTCTGCAATGGGGTTGCGTGCGGACCAGAGATAAAAGATACCAAATGCATGGAAAGCTCCCGTGACTGGTTAATAGGGTGATAGACCCGTGATCCATCGAGATGTCTTATTTAAGGGGAACGTGTGGGCGATCTTGGTTGTTATGGCCCTGAGGTAAGAACCAGATGCCGGATACAGTTCAGGTATAGCTACCCCCACGAGTTATGGGCCCGGAGCGAGGAGAGTAGTACTCTTGTGCGGGATGTTGGTTTCACGGAGGATGGTGAGCAAGGGATTCCTAAGTGAGGGGGGGCATCCGTAGTGAGGAGGATTATTTAATAGGTATGTGCTATGTACGATGAACGATTTAATGTACTATGGACGACTGGCATGGACTGGTGTGGTCAATATTCGTAGGGAAGGTGATTTAATTTGGAGTAGGTCACGCTATGTACTACTGTTGATGGTTCCTAGGAGGGTTCTTGCTTGTAAGCATGCTTTTCGAGAATGTTAAGTTGATATGTAATAATATGTTTTATGTACAGTCAAGCATATATAGTACTATATAATATACATGGTGACTAGCAGTAATGCACGAATTACATAATAATATAATGAGTGGGTTGTACTGAGTTGTGCTGTGGAGACCATACAACATAAGAATACAGAAAGTAGTTTAAATTAGAATACCAGCTTTGGGTGCTGGTGGTGGAGTTGGATACTTTCTTTCTGATTGCCCTAGGAAGAATGTTTCATTTCTGGTTTACAAGGCCAGTGTATTAGTTTATACTACGAGGGCAAGTTCACTTGAGTAGGTTGTTTTCGATTAGGGAGGCTAGTGGTATTAGGATTAGAATTGTTGTGAAGTATATTATGGATGCTACTTGGCCGATGGTGATAAGGGGTTGGGTTATTGGTTCGCTTCCAATTCAGGTGAGGGTTAGTAGGGTCGTGACTAGGAGTCAGAATAGGAATTGGCTGAGTGGGCGAAATATTATGCTTTGTTGTTTGGATTTGTGGAGTATGGGGATGGTTGCTAGGATGAAGATTGATAGGAAGAGTGCTAACACACCCCCTAATTTGTTGGGGACAGATCGCAGGATTGTGTATGCGAATAGGAAGTATCATTCCGGCTTGATGTGTGGGGGGGTATTTAGTGGGTCAGCTGGAATATAGTTGTTTGGGTCGTTTAGGAGATTGGGTAAGAATAGTGTTAGTGTTGCTAGGGCAAAGAGAAGGAGGATTAGGCCTAGGATGTCTTTGATTGTGTAGTAGGGGTGAAAGGTGATTTTATCCGAGTCGGAGGAAATTCCGCAGGGGTTGTTTGATCCTGTTTCGTGTAGGAAAAGTAGGTGTACGGCTGTGAGGGCGACGATGATGAAGGGTAGGATGAAGTGCAGGGTGAAGAATCGTGTGAGAGTAGGGCTGCCAATGGCGTATCCACCTCAGATTCATTGGACGATATTAGTTCCGATATAGGGGATTGCTGACAGTAAGTTTGTGATTACGGTTGCCCCCCAGAATGATATTTGGCCTCATGGGAGAACGTAGCCCATGAAAGCCGTTGTCATTGTTATAAGAAGGAGTATAATCCCGATGTTTCAGGTTTCTTGAAGAAGGTATGAGCCGTAGTAGAGGCCTCGGCCTATGTGTAGGAAAAGGCAGATGAAGAGTGCAGAGGCACCATTGGCGTGGAGGTAGCGAGTGGTCCAGCCGTAGTTGACATCTCGGGTAATGTGTGCAATTGAGGAGAAGGCAGAGGAGGTGTCTGGTGAGTAGTGTATTGCTAAGAATAAGCCTGTGATGATTTGTAGAGTTAGGCAGGCTGCAAGGAGTGAGCCGAAGTTTCATCACATGGAGAGGTTAGGCGGGGTGGGTAAGTCAATGAGGGAGTGGTTAATTATTTTTATGATTGGGTTGGATTTACGTATTGGAGTCATTGGTGCTTTTATAGTTGAAATACAACGATGGTTTTTCATATCATTAGTTATGGTTGGAGTCCATATGGAAGCGATGATGTATGTTCTGTTTACATTGAGTGTACTGTTAGTTATGGGGTTTGTGGGTTTTTCTTCCAAGCCTTCTCCTATTTATGGGGGTTTAGCGTTAATTGTTAGTGGTGTGGTTGGTTGTGTGATTGTTTTGAATTGTGGGGGGGTTTATATGGGTTTAATGATGTTTTTGGTTTATCTGGGAGGTATGATAGTTGTTTTTGGTTATACTACAGCAATAGCTATTGAAGAATACCCTGAGACATGAGGTTCGGGGTTTGAGGTTTTAGGGGGTCTTTTAGTAGGGTTGATGATGGAGGTGGTATTGGTTCTATGGGTTTTAAGTTTAGATGAGGCAGTAGTAGTGGTGGTCGGTTTTAGTGATACTGGTGATTGGGTGATTTTTGAGGAGGAGGGGTCGGGGCTTATTCGAGGTGATTCTATTGGTGCGGGTGCCTTATATGATTATGGGCGTTGATTAGTGGTGGTTGCTGGTTGGACGCTGTTTGTTGGTGTGTACGTTGTGATTGAGATTATTCGGGGCAATAGGTTATATTATTAAGAGTAGGGCTAGAGTAAGGGGGATGAGGAAGGAAAGGGAATAGAGTTTGATTATGCCTTTTTGGGGGGTTACGGTTATGGAAGCGGTGGTGTGTGCTTGTGAGATTATTTTGGGTATGGATTTTTCTAGTCATGTTAAGTCTAATAGGAGGAGAGCTAAGTTTTGGCTTATAAGTAGATTTTGATAGGGGACTATGCGGTGAATTGTGGTGGGGAAGTATCCTAGTATGCTGGAGAATTTGAATATTTGTGATGGGTTTTTTATTTTTAGTTTGTTTGTTATTAGAGTGAGGTCTAGAGCTGCTAGGAAGCCTAGGGCGGTTGCGCATAGGGCTGAGAGTTTTAAGTAGAGGGGTATTGTTGGTTGGAGGGGTGTGGTGGGGGGGATGCTATTGGTGATAAGAAATCCTGTGATTATGCTGCCTATTGTGAGGCGTTTAATTGGGTTTAGTAGGGCGGGGTTGTTTTCGTTAATGCTTGTTAGGGCTGGGAAGCGGGGTTGTCCTGTTAGGGTGAGGAGAATGGTTCGAGTAGTATAGGCGCTTGTTAGGGAGGTGGCGATGAGAGTAATAAATAGGGCTCAGGCGTTGGTATACGATGTGTTTGTGGCTTCGATGATGAGGTCTTTGGAGTAGAAGCCTGTGAGGAAGGGTATTCCTGTGAGTGCCAGGCTGCCAATGGTTAGGGAAGTTGAGGTGAGGGGTATTGTTTTAAATAGGCCTCCTATTTTTCGAATGTCTTGTTCGTTGCTTAGGTTGTGGATGATGGATCCGGAGCATATAAAAAGTATGGCTTTAAAGAAGGCATGGGTGCAGATGTGTAGGAATGCTAGGTGTGGTTGGTTGATGCCAATGGTAACCATTATTAGGCCTAGTTGGCTTGAGGTGGAGAAGGCTACAATTTTTTTAATATCATTTTGTGCGAGGGCACAGATGGCTATAAAGAGGGTGGTGATAGCTCCTAGGCATAGTGTGAGACTTTGAATTAGTATATTGGTTTCTATTAGAGGGTGGAAGCGAATGAGTAGGAACACCCCGGCGACGACTATGGTGCTGGAGTGAAGTAGAGCTGAGACTGGAGTCGGGCCTTCTATGGCAGAGGGTAGTCAGGGGTGGAGGCCAAATTGAGCTGATTTTCCTGCTGCTGCTAGGAGGAGGCCTATTAGTGGGAGGGAGCTTGGGTTGGAGTTTAGGGTTAGTATTTGTTGAAAGTCCCATGAGTTGCAATGTAGGAGGAATCATGCTATAGCTAGGATGAGACCAATGTCGCCGATGCGGTTGTATAGGATTGCCTGGATGGCTGCTGTGTTAGCATCTGCTCGAGCGTGCCACCAGCTAATTAAGAGGAATGATATAATCCCCACGCCCTCCCAGCCGATAAAGAACTGGAAGAGGTTGTTAGCAGTAACTAGAATTAGTATGGTGATAAGGAAAATGAGAAGGTATTTGAAGAATTGGTTGATGCTTGGGTCTGAGTTTATGTACCATAGTGAGAATTCTATAATAGATCAGGTGATGAATAGTGCAATTGGAATGAATATTATGGAGAAGTAATCTAGTTTAAAGCTTAGTGTTAGGCTTAATGTTTGAGTCACTACTCAATGTCAGCTTCAAATGGTTGTTTCTTGGTTTAGAAAGATGAATAGGGTTGTTGGGATGAGGCTGGTGATGAAGGCATATATTACGGTTATTTTTACGTAGTTTGGGTATGAGCGTTTTTTATTAGGACTGATGAGGGAAGCAAAAACTGGAAGAGTTAGGGAGGTAAGGGTTGTTATTATGATGGAGGTGCACATGATTACTACTTTTATTTGGAGTTGCACCAATGTTTTTGACTCCTAAGGTCAACGGATGGCTGTTATCCTTTAAAAGTTGAGAAAACCGTAGTTTTAAGTACGGAGATGTGGATTAGCAGTCCTTATGGGTTTTCTCGGTAAATAAGGGGTGGTGAGCCTCTGTAGTTAGATTCACAATCTAATGTTTTAGTTAAACTATATCTACAGGAAGTGAACCCTAGGATGATGTTGGGGTTGAAAGATAGAAGAATAATTGGGGCGAGGTGTATGAGTATTAGTGTATTTTCTCGTGTGAAGGGGGGTTTTATGTTAATTATGTGATGCGTAAGTGCTCCTCGTTGTATTGTGATGAATATGTGGAGGGAGTAGAGGGCTGTGATTAGTATATTAAGTCCTGTTAGTATGATGGTAATATGGGATCAGGAGAATGAGGTTGTGATTGCGAAGAGTTCGCCCAGTAGGTTGATGGTGGGGGGTAGGGCGAGATTGGTAAGGCTTGCTGTGAGCCATCAGAAAGCTGCTAGTGGAAGTAGGATTTGAAGTCCTCGAGATAGAAGTATGATGCGGCTGTGGGTGCGTTCATAGTTTGAGTTAGCTAAGCAGAAATATATGGAAGAGGTGAGTCCATGGGCAATTATAAGGATGGTTGCGCCAGAGAAGCTTCAGGGGGTTTGGATGAGGGAGGCTACGATTACAAGAGCCATGTGGCTTACGGAGGAGTATGCGATGAGTGATTTTAGATCTGTTTGTCGGAGGCATGTTAGACTTGTTATGATTATGCCTCATAGGGATAGTATGAGGAATGGATAGGCTATGTATTCTGTCAGAGGGTCAAGGATAGGGGTGAGTCGTATTATGCCGTAGCCACCTAGTTTTAGGAGTACTGCGGCAAGAACTATTGATCCTGCAATGGGAGCTTCAACATGGGCTTTGGGAAGTCATAGGTGTAAGCCATATAGGGGTATTTTTGTCATGAAGGCTATTATGCATGCTAGTCAGGTAAAGCCGTGGGATCAGGTGGTTGTTAGTTTTCGGTTTGTGAGCGTTAGTAGTGTAATGTTTAGTGAGCCTGTGTTGTTATAGGTGTGGCTTAGTATGATGAGTAGGGGCAGGGAGCCGGCTAGTGTGTAGAATAGAAAATATGTACTTGCATTAAGACGTTCTGCTTGGTTGCCTCATTTAGTAATGATAATTAGAGTAGGAATGAGGGTGGTTTCAAATAGGATGTAAAATATAATTAGTTCTGTGGTTATGAATGTTAGAATTAGGGTGATTTGTAGAAGAATTATTATGGAGAGAAAGAGTTTCTTTTGTGAGGGAGGTTCGTTGCATAGGTGATATTGGCTTGCTATGATTATGAGAGGTAGGAGTCAGATAGTTAGCGTTAGGAGAGGTGTTGTTAGTGGGTCAGAGGATAGGTAGGTTGAGTGGTTGAGGAGGTTGGTATTGGTTTGGTTGAAGAATAGCAAGGGAATGAGGCTAATGGTTAGGCTGTGTACAGTCAGGTTGATTCAGATTATATCATTTTTGGAGAGTCATGTTATAGGTAGTAGTATGGTTGTGGGGATAATTACTTTTAGCATTGAAGCAGGTTCAGGTTGTGAATGTAGTCTAGTCCGTATGTGTTGGAAATTGAGACTAGTAAGGCAAGACCTACTGCTGCTTCACAAGCGGCGAATACTAGTAAGATGATTGGTATAATATTAATTAGGGGAGAGTGTGTGTTTAAGGCAATAAGGGTGGTTATGATAAAGAGTGATATTATCATTCCTTCTAGGCAGAGGAGAGAAGCTATTAGGTGTGAGCGGTAGGTTAATATGCCTAGAAGAGAGATGGTAAATGCTAATATAATATTTATGTAGGTAGGGGTCATTTGGTTAGTATGATTATCATAATCTAATGAGTCGAAATCATTTGTTTTATTTAAACTACTTACCAATTCGACTCAATCTAACCCCTTTTGAGTTCATTCGTAGGTTAGGCTGAGGATTAGGATAATAATGAAAGCGATGGTTGATTTGATTATTATTGGGAGGTTTGTTGTTTGAATGGCTCATGGTAGGGATAGTAGTAGGGCAATTTCTATGTCGAATAGTAGGAAGGTAATGGCGATTAGGAAAAACTTTATTGAGAACGGAGTACGAGCGGGGTTTAAGGGGTCAAATCCGCATTCGTAGGGGCTAGTTTTTTCTGCATAGGAGTTAAGTTGGGGTAATCAGAATATGATGATTATCAGTAGTGTGGTTAATAGGGTGTTGATTGTTAAGGCTAGTACTAGGTTAATTACTCTTTTTTGAATGTTGTCAAAGCTGGTTGATTGGAAGTCAACTGTACTGGTTATACTAAAAGAGTAGGATCCTCATCAATAGATAGAAATATAGAGGAGTAGTCAGACAACGTCTACAAAGTGTCAATATCAGGCGGCAGCTTCGAAGCCGAAATGGTGGTTTGATGTGAAGTGGTATAGTAGTTGACGGATGAGGCAAATAAAGAGGAATGTGGATCCAATAATGACGTGGAGCCCGTGGAAGCCTGTGGTAATGAAGAATGTTGAACCGTAAATACCATCAGAGATGGTGAATGGCGCTTCAAAGTATTCTGAGATTTGTAGCAGGGTGAAATAAGTGCCTAGTAGGATTGTGATGGACAGGGCTTGGATTGTTTGTTTTCGATCGTTGTTTATGAGGCTGTGATGGGCTCAGGTGATTGTAACTCCGGATGCGAGTAGTACAGAGGTGTTTAGGAGGGGCACCTCTAGGGGGTTTAGTGGGGTAATGCCTGTTGGTGGTCAGTGGCCTCCTAAGCAGGGTGTTGGGGCGAGGCTTGAGTGGTAAAATGCTCAGAAGAAGCCGATAAAGAAGAATACTTCTGAGATAATGAATAGTGTTATTCCGCATCGAAGGCCTTTTTGGACAGATGCTGTGTGGTGGCCTTGGTACGTGCTTTCTCGTACAATATCGCGTCATCATTGATATAGGGTTAGTGTATTGGTTAGTAGGCCTAGTATTAGTAAGGTGGTAGAGTAGAAGTGAAATCATATGATTAAGCCCGATGTTATTAAGAAGGCTGACAGAGCTCCTGTCAGTGGTCAGGGACTGGGTTTAACTATGTGATAAGCATGGGTTTGGTGGGTCATTAAGTGTTGTTGTGTAGGTAGAGGCTAATTAGGAGTGTGAAGATGTAGGCTTGAATTAGGGCTACTGCAATCTCTAGAATAGTTAATAGA